>NC_134882.1:2500-152500 GCF_041734735.1 Babylonia areolata | reverse complement strand
TGTACCCCCTTCCCCATCCCATCTCTCTCTCTTTCTCTCTCTCTCTGAGTCTCCCTCTGTCTGTCTGTCTGTCTGTCTGTCTCTCATTCACCTGTACCCCCTTCTCCATCCCATCTCTCTCTCTTTCTATCTCTCTCTCTGAGTCTCCCTCTGTCTGTCTGTCTGTCTGTCTGTCTGTCTGTCTGTCTGTCTGTCTCTCATTCACCTGTACCCCCTTCCCCATCCCATCTCTCTCTCTTTCTCTCTCTCGCTCTGAGTCTCCCTCTGTCTGTCTGTCTGTCTGTCTGTCTGTCTCTCATTCACCTGTACCCCCTTCCCCATCCCATCTCTCTCTCTTTCTCTCTCTCTCTCTGAGTCTCCCTCTGTCTGTCTGTCTGTCTGTCTCTCATTCACCTGTACCCCCTTCCCCATCCCATCTCTCTCTCTTTCTCTCTCTCTCTCTGAGTCTCCCTCTGTCTGTCTGTCTGTCTCTCTCTCATTCACCTGTACCCCCTTCCCCATCCCATCTCTCTCTCTTTCTCTCTCTCGCTCTCTCTCACATGTTCCTTGTAATATGAGGTTAATTATTCCTTAGTTGATATTGCTTTATTTTCTCTCTCTCTGTCTGTCTGTCTGTCTCTCTCTTTCACCTGTGACATTTTTATTCTCATACTATTTTATATGTTGCATTATGCTTCATTTGGCAATGAGCACCCACACCCCTGTTATTGCTATGTGTATTTTTTTTTTTTTATTAGACTTACTGTTTTATATTCACATAAGTATAGTATTTTTAACATACACAATGTATGCTTATGTGTGTGTAAGTGTGCATGTAAGAGAGAGAGAGTGTGTGTGTATGTGTGTGTTCTGTGTTTTTTTAAAAATTATTTTATGTCGATTATTGATACCATGCTTGTGCCTCTGTGTGTGTGTGTGTGTGTGTGTGTGTGTGTGTGTGTTATTTTTACCATGCTTATGCCATTATGTAGTATAGTATTCGCATTCTATGACCTTACGTAGCATTGTTTAGTACATACAATGACATATATAATGTCGTTTTGTGTAGTGTAGACGCTGTTTCAGGGCGGGGACTGGATGAAAAAAAGCACGCCAGTGCTTATCTATCATCCTCAATAATAAAGAATTTGTCTTGTCTTGTCTTGTCTCTCTCTCTCTCCCTCCCCCTCTGTCTCTTCCCCCCTCCCCTCTCTCTCTACCCCCCTCCCCTCTCTCTCTCTACCCCTCCCTCCCCCCTCTCTCTCTCTCCATCCCTCCCCCTCTCCTTCCCTCCCTCTCTCTCCCCCCTCTCTCCCTCCCTCTCTCTCCCACTCCCTCCCTCCCCCTCTCCCTCCCTCATCCCCTCTCTCTCTCCCCCTCTCCGTTCCCCTCTCTCTTTCTGGCTCCCTCTCTCTCCCTCTCTTAGAGAGGAAGAGAGAGACAGAGAGAGGGGAAGGGCGAGAGTAAGCAAAGAAATAAAGTGTGTGATTTAGTTCAACAGGCAAAGTCAGATCATTTTAAGAACCTTATCAACAACAACAGAGACACAGCAACACTATGGCGTGCTGTTCATGAAAGTACAGATCAGTCTAAAAAGAAAACAAATGCTGTCTCAACTATGTGGACAACGGATTCACTCAATGACCATTTTCTAAAAACAGCTCAGTCAACACAGACATTTACAAACTACCTTCCTTCAGAATGTTATATAACAACCCCCAGACCCCCCCCCCCCAAAAAAAAAAACAAACAACTTTACAAACATTTTGTCAAGAATGTCTTAAATCTGCTGAATCATTCAAAATCCCCACACGTATTGTTCATGAAGTTGGATCCTTAATCTCAGATCTAAAGAATAAGAAGGTAATGGGTCCAGACAATTGAAATGCATCTGTTCTTAAACTTGCTTTGCCCTGCATAGTAGACTCCCTTACGTACGTATATTTACAATTTGTGCATTTTACAGAACAATGTTCCTGCTGTGCTAAAAACAGCAAATGTAATCCCACTGCCAAAGTCAAAAGATATTACAGATGTCAACAACTTTAGACCAATACCCCTACTATCCGTTGTTTCCAAGCCTCTCGAAAAGCACGTCCACAACACCTTATGAAACACATGGAGCAAAGCAACCTCTTTCATCCCCTTCAGTCCGGCTTTCGCCGTTATCACTCCTGTCACACAGCCTTAACCCGACTTTGTGACACGTGGTTATCTGTAATCAATCATAACAAGATCACTGGAACAGTTTTCCTCAATTTCAAGAAGGCCTTTGATCTTGTGGATCACGAAATACTGATAAACAAATTAAATGAGTATACTCAAAACCAGTCAGCTGTCTCATTCTTCCGGTCTTACCTGGAAAACAGAACACAGCGTGTTTACTTAAATGGCACGTACTCTTCTGAAGGTCATGTAGATCATGGTGTACCGCAAGGCTCTATTCTTGGACCTCTACTCTTCTGCATCTAAATAAATGACTTGTCAATGCACATATCACCTTGCAACATCATCTGCGATCTGTTCACTGATGACAGTTCTCTTCATTGTAGTGACACCAACATCGATCTTGTACAATCATTCTCTTCATTGTAGTGACACCAACATCGATCTTGTACAATCATTCTCTTCATTGTAGTGACACCAACATCGATCTTGTACAATCATTCTCTTCATTGTAGTGACACCAACATCGATCTTGTACAATCATTCTCTTCATTGTAGTGACACCAACATCGCTGTTGTACAATCACTCTCTTCATTGTAGTGACACCAACATCGATCTTGTACAATCATTCTCTTCATTGTAGTGACACCAACATCGATCTTGTACAATCATTCTCTTCATTGTAGTGACACCAACATCGATCTTGTACAATCATCGCTACATTGTAGTGACACCAACATCGATCTTGTACAATCATTCTCTTCATTGTAGTGACACCAACATCGATCTTGTACAATCATCGCTACAACAGGGAATAAATGACATCTCAGCAACACCTGATGACAACAGTAAGTTCTGGATTCATGTTTTCCAAGCCTACAAAGAATTTTGTCAGAAGCTCCCACTATCAAACAGCAAAGAAGTTTTAGCAGAACCAATCTTTCTGAACCAAATTATCAAAATTGGAAGTAAGATTTTATCATACAGAAATTGGATGGAAAAGGGGGTCTGGAATATTTCTCATCTAGTGCATGGGGACAGTAGTTTCCTTTCCTATTAAGATTTTAGTCAAAAGCATGGAAATATCACAAATTTTCTTACTTTAAATGGTTGCATAAGGTCAGTTAGAAATTTTTTTTTTTTTAAACCCAGAACATTGAAATTGATAATGACAGAGCTATGCAGATCAGAAAATCATTACAAATGATATATTCAGTGAAAAAAGGAACAAAAGTTTATTACGACACTTTAGTTAAATACAATATGGCCCCTAAATGCTGTAACAAATGGAATGATTTGTTGCAGCTGAACATTAACTGGAAAAGGAACAAAAGTTTATTACGACACTTTAGTTAAATACAATATGGCCCCTAAATGCTGTAACAAATGGAACGATTTGTTGCAGCTGAACATTAACTGGAAACAGACATTTAACAAAATACACAAAATAAGTGATGTAAACTTAAAATGGTTTCAAATAAGAACAGTTCATAGGATTATTGCAACAAACAGGTCTCTGAAACAGATGAATATTTCTCATAATGATAAATGCAGTTTCTGTGGATCACATCCAGAAACCATTGAACACCTTTTTTGGAGATGTGAGATTGTGCAGAGATTTTGGACTGCTTTCCAGACATATTAATAACAAATGCAATAATGTATACAATGCCCAATTATGTGAAAAATTAGTTTTATTTGGAAACTCACACACATTTGCTACAGATGACATTTTAGATTTCATTATTTTACTTGCCAAAAACTTTCTGTACAAATGCAAATTCAATAAACAACCACCACAACTCAATGCATTTAAAACACAGCTCAGATACAGATACAAAATTGAAGAACATGCATCTTATATACTAATGAACCATCATGCTTTCCGTACAAAGTGGAACTGTTACCTTCCAATTATGGAAACTGTTACCTAATCACAATTTTGCATGTTCCATAGTTATCATTCTGTATAACAGTCCTTCTTTTGTACTAGCAGGTCTTTATTTATTTTTTTATATTTATTATTTATTTATTTTTTCAATTTGTATTGTTGTTGTTGTCTTTACAATGTGATTAACTACAAGCTTTCTTTTCCAATAATGTAGAAGTGGTTTACTCATTGTTCCTTATTATAATATTGTAATGCTACCACTTGCTTTCGCCTCATCCTTGATGCCATTACTGTAATAGTTGACATAACTGATGCTGTTGCTATGTTACAACTGGTCTATTTATTATTAATGTCATCTTACGTCATCATGATTACTGCAATCAATAATGTGTAAACATTGATTGATTGAATGATTGGACAAGTTTTTTTTTTATTTCTGTATTTGCTGATGTTGTTGTTGTTGTTGCTGTTGTTGTTGTTTTTTGGGGGGATTGTTTTTGTTTTTTGTTTTGTTTTGTTTTGTTTTGTCTTTCTCTCTGTAGTGGATGCTACTGTTTGTTTTATATTGTTTGTTTCATACTGTTCTCTGTATTGTATACATGTCTTTGGAATTTTTTTTTAAGTTAAAAAAAAAGAAAAAAAAAAGACATCTCAGACTGGTGTTACCAGAATCACATGGAACTTAATCCACATAAGACAAAAAGTATGGCACTGACATCCAGACAGAAACACCAACGTAAGCCTCTCACTTTAAAACTTGAGGTAAACAAGAACTCAGTTGAACAAGTTTGTGGGCACTGCGTTCTTGGGGTAATAATTGATAAAGAACTAAACCGGCAAGCTCATATTAACCATGTCTGCAAACAGCTAGCTCGCAATCTGTTCTTACTCAATAAACTTAGATATTATGTTGATGCTCCAACCCGAAAATTATTCTTCAGGGCACATTGTCTTTATCATATCAATTATGCATCTACAGTCTGGAGCAATGCCAGTCATAACCAACCAAAAAAAAATTAACTCATTACACAGATGAACAGCTAAACATATTCTACCTGTCCACTCACTATCAACAGATGAGAAATTAACAAAACTGGAAATATTACCACTGTACAAGCAATTCGACTACAATAGAATGGTCCTCATGTTCAAAGTACACAACCACATGTCACCACCGAACCTCAGTGAATTTGTTCAAAGGGCAACAGAGTGTTACGATTCAGATAATTATATTCTGCCTCGTGTGTGCATTGACTTGTACAAATCTAGCTTCGCATTTTTTGGATCATCTGTTTGGAACTCTCTCTATTATGTTTGTGTATGCGTATGCATACATATATGTATGTACATGTAGACATATGCATGCGTGTATATGTGCATAGAAGGTCAGGTCAGGTCATTAGATCTGCTACTGGTAACCTGAAATCCAGTACAACCTGTTCAGGGTCGGATTGCCGGTGACTAAACCGGCACTCCCACCGCTCCCTTCCGGGACTGGTGAGGCGGGTGGATAGACACCCTTATGGAATTAAAAACGAGATCCATAAAAGGGCGTCGGCTCAGGAGAGCCACCGACGGCCATCTAGCTCCACCGTGCTGTGTGCATGCCACACGCAGTTGGTCCCCGGGGT
The DNA here is from genome assembly GCF_041734735.1 of Babylonia areolata. NCBI lineage: Eukaryota > Metazoa > Mollusca > Gastropoda > Neogastropoda > Buccinidae > Babylonia > Babylonia areolata. The sequence continues at coordinate 146,832 of NC_134882.1, read as the reverse complement.
GTGTCTACCCATGCATGCGAAGTCTGGATCCAGCAGAATCTGCGGAAGAAACCTATCGGTTCAACGGAGAGGAAGGCGGTTACAGCAACGCACTGTGGAGTGCAGAGAGCAAGATGAGACACGAAAGGATATCTTGGTCATCCACTGCATCCGTGCTCATCCTCCAGTCGTCTCGACTTAGTCTTGCCACTGGAAATTGGTGGACCCGGACGAGAGAGTGAGGTCGATGTTGCGCAACTCCTCTTCACTTTAAACAAACTCATCGCGCAAGTCATCAGTCATCCTTATTGACCTTTCATCCTTCATCCTTTCATCACCCCCAAGTCCTGCGAGTGACGAAATGACAGGTGTGGGTACACTGGCAGTCGCAGCTGCAGACCTGCATCCAGGCGGCTCAGGCCATAGGGTCATTCTTCATCGACAGGAGCAGCGATGGAGCTTGGCAGCCGTCTGAGCGTCTGAGCAGCCCTCTTTAGGAATGCACTGCTCACCTCCCTGGCATGAGGAAGGGGCTAGAAAAGGTGCCCTAAAAATTGCCTGCTCCATATCACCCTGGCCAGCATACCGCAGCTGGTGGGGACCCTACATCAGCGGTCGAAACAAAGAGAAAGAAAAGAAAAAAACAAGGATTGTTCCTCTCACCATTGGTGCTTGGAACATACGGACTCTCCTGGACAGAGATAATGCGGACAGACCCCAAAGGAGAACGGCACTAGTTGCATCCGAACTCGCCAGATACAACATCGACATCGCAGCCTTGAGTGAGACTCGGCTTGCAGGCGAAGGCGAGCTCTGTGAACGGGGATCTGGTTACACCTTCTTCTGGAGTGGACGAGGAAGCGAAGAGCGATGTGAGGCTGGCGTTGGTTTTGCAGTAAAAACAGCACTTGTCAGCAAGCTAGCTGGAATCCCAAAGGGAGTCAACGATAGGCTTATGACCATGAAACTCCCACTGGCATCTGGCCAGAAGCACCTCACCATTGTCAGTGCCTACGCCCCAACCATGACCAACCCGGATGAAGTGAAGGCGAAGTTCTACGAGGACCTTCACTCTGTCATTGCTGCTATCCCTAAAGCAGACAAGCTCATCATTCTTGGGGACTTCAATGCTAGAGTTGGCTCTGACTACATCTCCTGGGATGGAGTAATTGGAAAGCATGGCGTGGGCCACTGCAACCCAAATGGATTGCTTTTGCTTCAGATCTGTGCAGAGCACGAACTGCTGATAACCAACACAGTTTTCTGCCTCCCTACCCGTAACAGGACGTCATGGATGCACCCTCGCTCAAAGCATTGGCATCTCATCGATTACGTCATTGTCAGGAAAAGGGATAGGCAAGATGTATGTGTGACAAAGACCATGTGTGGCGCCAAGTGTTGGACAGACCATCGCCTTGTAGTCTCGAAGCTGAATATTCGAATCCAGCCCAAGAGACGCCCCCAAGGCCAGATGGCTCCAAAACGGCTCAACATCGCTAAGCTGAAAAACATCACCATCAAACAGACCTTTGTGGAGCTGCTGGAAGATCGTCTGGAATCCGCCTCTCTGGACAACCAGAATGTGGAGTCTGACTGGAGGACCCTGCGCGAGCTGATCTATAGTACAGCTTCAGAGACCCTGGGACCCATGACCAGAAAGCACAAAGACTGGTTTGATGAAAACTGTGATGAAATCAAGCAGCTTCTGGATGAGAAACGCCGTCTGCATCAAGCCTGCCTGAGCAACCTAAAGTCCACATCAAAAAGGATGCGTACAATGCCATCCGCAGGACTGTTCAGCAAAAGTTACGTCAGATGCAGGATAAGTGGCTGAGTGACAAAGCTGATGAGATCCAGGGATATGCTGACAGGCACGATATGAAGAGGTTCTATGATGCCTTAAAAGAAGTCTATGGCCCCACATCCTCAGGATCATCCCCCCTCCCCAGTGCAGATGGGAATACCTTGATCACCGATAAGGAGAAAATTCTCAAACGCTGGGCTGAGCACTTCAACAGTGTTTTAAATCGCCCTTCCTCCATAAATGATGAAGCCATAGACCGTCTCCCACAAATCCCCATCAACGAAGCACTGGATGATCTGCCAACACTTCTTGAGACCCAGAAAGCAATCCGTCTGCTATCCAGTGGCAAAGCACCTGGCTCAGACTCCATACCAGCAGAGGTCTACAAGGATGGAGGCACTGTGCTGACTGAGAAGCTCCATCAGCTGTACTCACTCATGTGGAAAGAAGAGACGATCCCCCAGGATTTCAAAGATGCATCTATCATTCACTTGTACAAGTGAAAGGGGAACCGGCAAGCCTGTGATAACCAATGGGGCATTTCCTTGCTCTCCATCGCAGGCAAGATACTTGCCAGGATCCTACTAAACCGCCTCACAGCACACCTTGACCAAGGTCATTTGCCTGAGAGCCAATGTGGATTCCGGAAAGAGCGCGGAACCACCGACATGGTGTTTGCTGCAAGGCAGCTGCAAGAGAAATGTCAGGAGCAAAATGCTGATCTGTTCTCCACCTATGTCGACCTCACTAAAGCCTTCGACACCGTGAGTAGAGAGGGACTGTGGAAGATCATGGCCAACTACGGATGCCCTCGGAAATTTATTTCCTTGGTCAGCCAGTTCCATGAAGGCATGCAGGCTCGAGTCCAGGACAGTGGCGAAACATCTGCTCCTTTTCCTGTCACAAATGGTGTCAAGCAAGGCTGCGTCCTGGCTCCAACACTGTTCAGCCTCATGTTCTCTGCAATGCTTACTGATGCCTTCAGAGATGGCGATGTTGGAATCAGCCTAAAGTACCGAACAGATGGCAAGCTGTTTAACCTCAGAAGGCTTCAAGCAAAAACGAAGGTCATGACAGACATCATCAGAGACTTTTTGTTTGCTGATGATTGTGCCCTCAACGCTGGATCTGAAGCTGACATGCGACTCAGCATCGACAAGTTTGCCACTGCCAGCAGGAACTTCAGCCTTACCATCAGCATGAGGAAAACTGAAGTTCTCTATCAGCCAGCCCCAGGGAAACCCCATGTTGAGCCCAACATCACAGTCAATGGTCAGAGACTCAGTGCGGTGGAGCGGTTCACATACCTTGGCAGCACACTGTCACAAAATGTGACCATCGACGAAGTGAATGTCAGGATTGCAAGGATTGCAAGAGCAAGCGCAACTTTTGGTAGACTCTATGCAAATGTCTGGAACAGAAGAGGCATTGGTCTTGAGACCAAACTAAAGGTCTACAGAGCAGTAGTTCTCCCCACACTACTGTACGCCTGCGAAACTTGGACAGTGTACCAACGACATGCCAAGAAGCTGAACCACTTCCACATAACATGCCTAAGGAAGCTACTGAACATCAAGTGGCAAGACAGGACCCCAGACACGGAGGTGCTTGCAAAAGCCACACTTCCCAGCATCTTCACCATCCTGATGCAGTCCCAGCTTCGCTGGGCTGGACACATGGTGCGCATGGCAGACCATCGGCTGCCCAAAAGGCTCTTCTATGGTGAGCTGCAACAAGGGAAGAGATCACACGGAGGTCAGAAGAAGCGCTTCAGAGATACTCTGAAAGTCTCTCTGAAAGCGTTTGATATAAACCCTGACTCCTGGGAGGAATCTGCAGTGGACCGTGACAAATGGCGCGCTGCTGTGCACAAAGGTGCCAAGTTGTGCGAGGCCAACAGGACTGCTGCAGCTGTTCAGAAGAGGCAGGCCAGAAAGTCACGGGCAAACAAGCTCCCTGACAATGATATGCCTGTCTTTGTCTGTTCCAACTGCCAGCGAACATTTCGTGCCTAGATTGGACTATTCAGCCATCTGCGCACTCACAGATAGATTCATGAGCATCCCCCCCCCACCCCACCACCACCCTACCCCCATCCCCCAGCTGGATGACAACGATGGTCATCATCGATCTCGATGGACACACACCATATGTGCATATGTGTATGTGCACAAGGGTGTATGTGTTTGGGGATGAGTGTATGCATATGACTGTGTTCCCTCTATTATATTTTTATAATGATAATGATGGTGCGTTGATTAGTATTATAATTATCATTAGTAGTAGGGGCGGTAGTAGTACTAGTAGAAGTAGTAGTAGAAGTAGTAGAAGTAGTAGTAGAAGTAGTAGTAGTAGTGGTGGTGGTGGTGGTGGTGGTGGTGGTAGTGGTAGAAGTAGTGGTAGTAGTATTTACCATTATTATTAATGTTGTGTCTTATCCTTACTGTTTTTGTTGCCACAAGGACAGATTGGAAGACTAGGCAATGCCTAAAATCTTTATACTTGAGTAATAAAGTTTTTTAAAATCTTTTTGAATCTCTCTCTCTCTCTCTCTCTCTTTAGAGATGTAAAACTGAAGAGAATAAAAGAGTACGTAAAGAAACATTTGTAAAGGAAAGGAAGGAATATGTTTATTTGAAGAGAAGAAAGAAACGTGAATTTGAGGAGCTAAGGTTACAGAAATTAAAATCATTAATCAAAGATTCAAATCTGTTTTGGGCAACAGTAAGATCTGTAAATAGAAAGGCATTTGTTTATAATAATATTAGTGCTCAGCAATGGTATGACCATTTTTCTAGTGTATTTGTAGGTAATGCTAATACTGAAACAGAAGATGAGGTAGTAGAGGAGGTTGGTGATTTTGAAGAACCTTGTTTTAATGACCCAATTAGCAGGCAAGAAGTGATTGATAGCATAAACAATTTAAAACCAGGTAAAAGTGCAGGCCCAGATAAAATATTGAGTGAAATGTTAAAGCAGGCAAATACAGATATTGTTGATTTTCTGGTGCTTTTATTTAACAGATGTTTCAATGATGGAATCTTTCCAACAGATTGGGCAAAATCGATTATCATACCTATTCACAAAAAGGGAGACCCAAATATTCCAGATAATTACCGTGGAGTTGCACTTACAAGTATCATTAGTAAAGTTTACACTTACATTTTAAATAGAAGATTAACTAAATGGGCTGAACGAGAAGAAAAGATTATTGAAGAGCAAGCTGGATTTCGATCAGGTTACAGCACCATTGACCACATTTTCACATTGTTTGCAATTGTACAAACACATTTATTAAAAAATAGAAAATTGTATGTTGCTTTTGTAGATTTTCAGAAGGCCTTCGACTCTGTGAATCGAAATAGTTTATGGAATGTGTTACGTAAAACTGGTGTTGATGGTAAGCTTTATATGGCACTGCGTGGTGTATATGATGCAGTTTTAGCGTGTGTACGTGAGAAGGGTGTATATTCAGATGTATTTGAGTGCCCACGTGGCGTAAAACAAGGATGTCTGTTGAGCCCTATGATGTTTTCGTTCTTTATTAATGAACTGGCAGGAGAGATAACGAAAAAAGGAAGACATGGGATTCAAATGATCCCTGGGGCTGTTGAACTGTTTCTCATGTTATTTGCAGATGATGTAATTCTTTTGTCTGACACGGCCATAGGACTTCAAAATCAGCTGAACATATTAAAGCAAGAAGCAGATAGATTATTTTTAAAAGTTAATCTTGAGAAAACAAATGTAGTTGTGTTTAGAAAAGGTGGTTACTTATCTAGATATGAAAAATGGCACTATGGAACTGATGAAGTGAAGGTAACTAATGCTTATAAGTATCTTGGTATGATTTTTACAACTAAGCTGAGTTTGACAAGGACAGTAGCAGAAATTTGTAGAAAGGGGAAGAAGGGGGTTATAGAAATCTTAAGGTGTTTACGTAAGTTAGGCTCGATAGATTCATATATATTTTGGAAACTTTTTGATACTCAAATAGAACCAATGATAACATACAGTGCCGAAATTTGGGGACTTTCTGATAACAAAGATTTAGAAAAAGTACATACATTAGCTATTAAACGTTTTTTAAATGTTCCATTACATGCTTCAAATACTGTATTATATGGAGAAAGTGGTAGATACCCATTATACATTAAATCATGTGTGAAATGTATAAAATATTGGTTAAAATTAATAAGGCTACCCACATCGAGATTATGTAAGCAGGCGTATGAAATGTTAGTAAATGAACATGAGAGAGGGAAGGAAAACTGGGTATATTTTGTAAAGAAGACATTAACTGTAAATGGATTTGGGATTGTGTGGATGTGTCAGGGAGTTGGATGTGTAGAAGGATTTGTTTCAGAATTCAAAGATAGGCTAATTGCTTCATATAAACAGAATTGGCACGGTAAAATGGAAAGCACTGAGAAATATAGATGGTTTTATAGTTTTAAAAGTATATTTCAAACAGAAAAATATATCACAGTCGTGACAAACAAGTGGCACCGAACAAGTCTCGCCAGATTTAGAACGAGAACGATTGGTTTGAATGCTTATGAAAAGTGGTTTCAGACTGAGCCCTCGTTATTCTCCCCTTGTCCGATGTGCGGGCATTCAAGGGAGGATGAGTTACATTTTTTGTTTAGTTGTAAAGCTTATGACGATATTCGAGAAAAATGTGTTGTATTTAAAACAAATTCAGCAAAGTATGAAGATATTTTTGGAGTGCTTAATTTAAATCAGGAAACTTCACTACAGTCACTTGCAAAATATATTGCAGAAGCGAATAACATGCGACGAAAAAAAACTCAACAATAATAAAATAGTATCAGGTGTTGCTCATTGTGAAAAGTGAAATCTGTGTTGTCACTCTCATATGGAAAATATTATGTTATACAGTTATATATGTTTTTGTTTTTATTTCTCTCTACATGCCATTACTTTGAATGGATGGTCGAACTGCACTTTGTTGCACAGATTGATTGATTTCGTTTTGGTTTTGGTTTTGATCAATATTATTACTATTGATGCATGTTGTTATTTGTATTATGAACCCCCATGTCATTAGGGCTGTAAAGCTATTGACATTAAAGTGTTCAGTGTTCAGTGTTCAGTGTTCTCTCTTTCTCTCTCTCTCTCTCCCTCCCTCCCTCTCTCTCCTTCCCTCCCCATCTCTATCTCTCTCTCCCTCCCCCTATCTCTCTCCCTCTCCCCCCCCCCCCCCTCTCTCTCTCTCTCCCTCCCTTCACCCCTCTCTCTCCCCCCTCTCTCTCTCCCTCTCTCTCTCTCCCTCCCTCCCCCCTCTCTCCCCCTCCCTCTCTCTCTCTCCCTCCCTCGCCCCTCTCTCCCCCTCCCTCTCTCTCTCCCTCTCTCTCTCTCTCCCTCTCTCTCTTTCCTTGTGTATCTTAGTTTCAGTGATTTAAGTTATGCAAGGAGCTGTGCTGTTTATAGTAACAGAAGTAATTCTAGTGTATACATGGGGCTATGTTCTTAAGTGAACAAATCAACAGAATCTCTCTCTCTCTCTCTCTCCACAGAAAGTCATTTATTGTGACAATGATTATTGTTAACTGACAGAATACATGTATAGAATAACTCTATATCTAATGATTTAATAGCTTTCAATTTAATGACAGTCTGACAGCTGAGTGATTAACAGTTAGATCAAGATTTCAACAAATCTATGATTCACAAACTTTCTGAACACACGCACACACACACGCAGACATAGACACAGACAGACAGACACACAAACACACTAGCAGTCAAACATATAAACCAAAATCTCACTAAATATATGCAGACATGAATGCACACACACACACACACACACACACACACACACACAAAGTTACAAACATATGCACATGCTCACACATATACGGACATACTTAAACATACAATCACACACATGCATGTACAGACACACTCACACACACATGCACACATGCATACACACACTCACTCATACACATGCAAACAGAAATTTACAAACACATGCACATACTCACAAAATATACAAACACAGTCAAACACACACACACACACACATACACGCACACACACACATGTGCACACATACACACACATGCACATGCAAACACACACGCGCAACACTCAAACACACATACACACACACGCACATGCAAACACACACACACACCACATAAACACACACACATCACACATACACACCCACACACAAACGCATACATACATACACATGCGCACATGCAAACACACACATGCAAACACACACACACATACACACACACACACACACACACATACACACAAATGCACACACACACACACACACACACACATACACACAAATGCACACACACACACACATACACGCACACACACATACACACAAATGCACACACACACACACACACACACAAGTTGCTCACCAAGGGCATACACAGAGAACGGTAGTTCAAAAGCTGTGCCTTCTCCCCTGCACTGTGCATACCAATCATGAAGACACAGCGGATGCCAGTGGCTGCATTGTATGTCATGGAGTATTCCTTGGACTGCAACATAAACATTACCTCCAGTTTCCGTTTCAATTTCTCAAGAGGGCATCACTGATGTCAGATAAATCCCTCTATGCTGTTCAACATCTATAAGGCAGATGGCTGATCTCAAGAGGGCATCACTGATGTCAGATAAATCCCTCTATGCTGTTCAACATCCATAAGGCAGATGGCTGATCTCAAGAAGGCATCACTGATGTCAGATAAATCCCTCTATGCTGTTCAACATCTATAAGGCAGATGGCTGATCTCAAGAAGGCATCACTAGCCTTGCCTCAACCTTCACCTTAACTGAGATGAGATGTGGCTGTGAACTGTGTTCATTGTAGTCGGACAACACTGATGTGGCTGTGAACTGTGTTCATTGTAGTCAGACAACACTGATGTGGCTGTGAACTGTGTTCACTGTAGTCAGACAACACTGATGTGGCTGTGAACTGTGTTCATTGTAGTCGGACAACACTGATGTGGCTGTGAACTGTGTTCATTGTAGTAAGACAACACTGATGTGGCTGTGAACTGTGTTCACTGTAGTCGGACAACACTGATGTGGCTGTGAACTGTGTTCACTGTAGTCAGACAATACTGATGTGGCTGTGTTCACTGTAGTCAGACAACACTGATGTGGCTGTGTTCACTGTAGTCAGACAACACTGATGTGGCTGTGAACTGTGTTCATTGTAGTTGGACAACACTGATGTGGCTGTGAACTGTGTTCATTGTAGTCGGACAACACTGATGTGGCTGTGAACTGTGTTCACTGTAGTCAGACAATACTGATGTGGCTGTGAACTGTGTTCATTGTAGTTGGACAACACTGATGTGGCTGTGAACTATGTTCATTGTAGTCAGACAACACTGATGTGGCTGTGAACTGTGTTCATTGTAGTTGGACAACACTGATGTGGCTGTGAACTATGTTCATTGTAGTTGGACAACACTGATGTGGCTGTGAACTGTGTTCACTGTAGTCAGACAACACTGATGTGGCTGTGTTCACTGTAGTCAGACAACACTGATGTGGCTGTGAACTGTGTTCACTGTAGTCAGACAACACTGATGTGGCTGTGTTCACTGTAGTCAGACAACACTGATGTGGCTGTGTTCACTGTAGTCAGACAACACTGATGTGGCTGTGAACTGTGTTCACTGTAGTCAGACAACACTGATGTGGCTGTGAACTGTGTTCATTGTAGTAAGACAACACTGATGTGGCTGTGAACTGTGTTCACTGTAGTCAGACAACACTGATGTGGCTGTGAACTGTGTTCATTGTAGTCAGACAACACTGATGTGGCTGTGTTCACTGTAGTCAGACAACACTGATGTGGCTGTGAACTGTGTTCACTGTAGTCAGACAATACTGATGTGGCTGTGTTCACTGTAGTCAGACAACACTGGTGTGGCTGTGTTCACTGTAGTCAGACAACACTGATGTGGCTGTGTTCACTGTAGTCAGACAACACTGGTGTGGCTGTAATCACTGTAGTCAGACAACACTGGTGTGGCTGTGAACTGTGTTCACTGTAGTCAGACAACACTGATGTGGCTGTGTTCACTGTAGTCAGACAATACTGGTGTGGCTGTGAATTGTGTTCACTGTAGTCAGACAACACTGATGTGGCTGTGAATTGTGTTCACTGTAGTCAGACAACACTGATGTGGCTGTGAACTGTGTTCACTGTAGTCAAACAACACTGATGTGGCTGTGAATTGTGTTCACTGTAGTCAGACAACACTGATGTGGCTGTAATCACTGTAGTCAGACAATACTGGTGTGGCTGTGAACTGTGTTCACTGTAGTCAAACAACACTGATGTGGCTGTGAATTGTGTTCACTGTAGTCAGACAACACTGATGTGGCTGTGAATTGTGTTCACTGTAGTCAGACAACACTGATGTGGCTGTAATCACTGTAGTCAGACAATACTGGTGTGGCTGTGAACTGTGTTCACTGTAGTCAAACAACACTGATGTGGCTGTGAATTGTGTTCACTGTAGTCAGACAACACTGATGTGGCTGTGAACTGTGTTCACTGTAGTCAAACAACACTGATGTGGCTGTGAATTGTGTTCACTGTAGTCAGACAACACTGATGTGGCTGTAATCACTGTAGTCAGACAATACTGGTGTGGCTGTGAACTGTGTTCACTATAGTCAGACAACACTGATGTGGCTGTAATCACTGTAGTCAGACAACACTGATGTGGCTGTGAACTGTGTTCACTGTAGTCAGACAACACTGATGTGGCTGTGTTCACTGTAGTCAGACAACACTGATGTGGCTGTGAACTGTGTTCACTGTAGTCAGACAACACTGATGTGGCTGTGAACTGTGTTCACTGTAGTCAGACAACACTGATGTGGCTGTGAACTGTGTTCACTGTAGTCAGACAACACTGATGTGGCTGTGTTCACTGTAGTCAGACAACACTGGTGTGGCTGTGAACTGTGTTCATTGTAGTCAGACAACACTGATGTGGCTGTGAACTGTGTTCATTGTAGTCAGACAACACTGATGTGGCTGTGAACTGTGTTCACTGTAGTCAGACAACACTGATGTGGCTGTAATCACTGTAGTCAGACAACACTGGTGTGGCTGTGAACTGTGTTCACTGTAGTCAGACAACACTGATGTGGCTGTGTTCACTGTAGTCAGACAACACTGGTGTGGCTGTGTTCACTGTAGTCAGACAACACTGATGTGGCTGTGAACTGTGTTCACTGTAGTCAGACAACACTGATGTGGCTGTGTTCACTGTAGTCAGACAACACTGATGTGGCTGTGAACTGTGTTCACTGTAGTCAGACAACACTGATGTGGCTGTGTTCACTGTAGTCAGACAACACTGGTGTGGCTGTGTTCATTGTAGTCAGACAACACTGGTGTGGCTGTGAACTGTGTTCACTGTAGTCAGACAACACTGATGTGGCTGTGAACTGTGTTCACTGTAGTCAGACAACACTGGTGTGGCTGTGAACTGTGTTCACTGTAGTCAGACAACACTGATGTGGCTGTGAACTGTGTTCACTGTAGTCAGACAACACTGATGTGGCTGTGTTCACTGTAGTCAGACAACACTGATGTGGCTGTGTTCACTGTAGTCAGACAACACTGATGTGGCTGTGAACTGTGTTCACTGTAGTCAGACAACACTGGTGTGGCTGTGAACTGTGTTCACTGTAGTCAGACAACACTGATGTGGCTGTGAACTGTGTTCACTGTAGTCAGACAACACTGATGTGGCTGTGAACTGTGTTCACTGTAGTCAGACAACACTGATGTGGCTGTGAACTGTGTTCACTGTAGTCAGACAACACTGATGTGGCTGTGAACTGTGTTCATTGTAGTAGGACAACACTGATGTGGCTGTGAACTGTGTTCACTGTAGTCAGACAACACTGATGTGGCTGTGAACTGTGTTCACTGTAGTCAGACAATACTGATGTGGCTGTGTTCACTGTAGTCAGACAACACTGGTGTGGCTGTGTTCATTGTAGTAGGACAACACTGATGTGGCTGTGAACTGTGTTCACTGTAGTCAGACAACACTGATGTGGCTGTGAACTGTGTTCACTGTAGTCAGACAACACTGATGTGGCTGTGAACTGTGTTCACTGTAGTCAGACAACACTGATGTGGCTGTGAATTGTGTTCACTGTAGTCAGACAACACTGATGTGGTTGTGAATTGGGCTCACTCACAGCCTGTTCAACCCAAGACTTTCCTGAACCAGTTTTTGCTCAGGAAGGTGGTGTGAAACCACAGAATTTTATTTTACATAGAAACACACACACACACACACACATACACACACACACACACACACACACACACACACACATATATATATATATATATATATGTATATATATATATATATATATATATATATATATATATATATATATATATATATATATATAGATATATATATAGATATATATATATATATATATATATATATATATATATATATATATACTTTTTTTCTCTGTTTTTTCAAGTCAGTTCAACTTTTTGATTCTGAGTTAGGAAACTTCCTTCTGTACTGCCAAAAGAACCTAGCAAAAGTCTAGCTGTCTTTGTCAGGATATCACATGTATGTTGGTTTCCAACAGAACCTAGCAAAAGTCTAGCTGTCTTTGTCAGGATATCACATTATGTTGGATTCCAACAGAACCTAGCTAAAGTCTAGCTGTCTCTGTCAGGATATCACATGTATGTTGGTTTCCAACAGAACCTAGCAAAAGTCTAGCTGTCTTTGTCAGGATATCACATTATGTTGGTTTCCAACAGAACCTAGCAAAAGTCTAGCCGTCCTTGTCAGGATATCACATGTATGTTGGTTTCCAACAGAACCTAGCAAAAGTCTAGCCATCCTTGTCAGGATATCACATGTATGTTGGTTTCCAACAGAACCTAGCAAAAGTCTAGCTGTCTTTGTCAGGATATCACATTATGTTGGTTTCCAACAGAACCTAGCAAAAGTCTAGCCGTCCTTGTCAGGATATCACATGTATGTTGGTTTCCAACAGAACCTAGCAAAAGTCTAGCCGTCCTTGTCAGGATATCACATGTATGTTGGTTTCCAACAGAACCTAGCAAAAGTCTAGCTGTCTTTGTCAGGATATCACATTATGTTGGTTTCCAACAGAACCTAGCAAAAGTCTAGCCGTCCTTGTCAGGATATCACATGTATGTTGGTTTCCAACAGAACCTAGCAAAAGTCTAGCTGTCTTTGTCAGGATATCACATTATGTTGGATTCCAACAGAACCTAGCAAAAGTCTAGCCGTCCTTGTCAGGGTATCACATGTATGTTGGTTTCCAACAGAACCTAGCTAAAGTCTAGCCGTCCTTGTCAGGGTATCACATGTACTTAGGTTTTTAGCATTGTTGTTGTTTTTAAAGCGACAATTATGATTTCACTGATAATAGTGAAGAAAGAAATGACAAAAAATTTATGTGAAGACTGTGGATGAACAGACAGATAACTTCCATGAAAACAGAAGTCAGAAGTCTAATCACACACACACACACACACACACAAACACGCACACACACACACACACACACACACACACAACTATGTAATGCCCAGCTGATGTGTCACACACACACACACACAAACACACACACACACACACACACATACACACACACACACAAAAGCAAGCATGCATGCCCCCAAAACAACACACATGCACTGAACAAGTACTGACAAGCGTAAAAGAAAAAGCAAATGCCTTCTTTCATACATACAAACACGAGCAAAAACCAATTAACTGTTCATGACTATACTGCAGCTGTGTCTTCATTTTTGTAGATGCCAATCAATATCTGACCCATTTGAGCACAAATTGATGAAACAAAATATCAAACATACCTTTAGTCCATTGATGGAAAAAGTAACTTTCACAGAGTCTCCCTTTCTGATGTAATCTTGAAAGCCGGCCACTGAAACTGTCACCACGTCACCAACCTTGAACTTCCTCAGGTTTCCTTCCACACCGCTTCCAGCACTGTGGAACACTCTGACAAACAGTACAATAGCACACTGTTATCATGGTCCATACAGTATTGTGGAACACTGACAAACAGTACAATGGCACACTGTTACCATACTGTAAACAGTACTGTGGAACACTGACAAACAGTACAATGGCACACTGTTACCATACTGTAAACAGTACTGTGGAACACTGACAAACAGTACAATGGCACACTGTTACCATACTGTAAACAGTATTGTGGAACACTGACAAACAGTACAATGGCACACTGTTACCATACTGTAAACAGTACTGTGGAACACTGACAAACAGTACAATGACACACTGTTACCATACTGTAAACAGTACTGTGGAACAATGACAAACAGTACAATGGCACACTGTTATCATACTGTAAACAGTACTGTGGAACACTGACAAACAGTACAATGACACACTGTTACCATACTGTAAACAGTACTGTGGAACACTCTGACAAACAGTACAATGGCACACTGTTATCATGCTGTAAACAGTACTGTGGAACACTGACAAACAGTACAATGGCACACTGTTATCATACTGTAAACAGTACTGTGGAACACTCTGACAAACAGTACAATGGCACACTGTTATCATGCTGTAAACAGTACTGTGGAACACTCTGACAAACAGTACAATGGCACACTGTTACCATACTGTAAACAGTACTGTGGAACACTGACAAACAGTACAATGGCACACTGTTATCATACTGTAAACAGTACTGTGGAACACTGACAAACAGTACAATGGCACACTGTTACCATACTGTAAACAGTACTGTGGAACACTGACAAACAGTACAATGGCACACTGTTATCATGCTGTAAACAGTACTGTGGAACACTGACAAACAGTACAATGGCACACTGTTATCATACTGTAAACAGTACTGTGGAACACTGACAAACAGTACAATGGCACACTGTTACCATACTGTAAACAGTACTGTGGAACACTGACAAACAGTACAATGGCACACTGTTATCATGCTGTAAACAGTACTGTGGAGCACTCTGACAAACAGTACAATGGCACACTGTTATCATACTGTAAACAGTACTGTGGAGCACTCTGACAAACAGTACAATGGCACACTGTTATCATACTGTAAACAGTACTGTGGAACACTCTGACAAACAGTACAATGACACACTGTTATCATACTGTAAACAGTACTGTGGAGCACTCTGACAAACAGTACAATGGCACACTGTTATCATACTGTAAACAGTACTGTGGAACACTCTGACAAACAGTACAATGGCACACTGTTATCATGCTGTAAACAGTACTGTGGAACACTCTGACAAACAGTACAATGGCACACTGTTATCATGCTGTAAACAGTACTGTGGAACACTGACAAACAGTACAATGGCACACTGTTATCATGCTGTAAACAGTACTGTGGAACACTGACAAACAGTACAATGGCACACTGTTATCATACTGTAAACAGTACTGTGGAACACTCTGACAAACAGTACAATGGCACACTGTTATCATACTGTAAACAGTACTGTGGAACACTCTGACAAACAGTACAATGGCACACTGTTACCATACTGTAAACAGTACTGTGGAACACTCTGACAAACAGTACAATGGCACACTGTTATCATGCTGTAAACAGTACTGTGGAACACTCTGACAAACAGTACAATGGCACACTGTTATCATGCTGCATACAGTATTGTGGAATACTCTGACAAACAGTACAATGGCACACTCTTATCATGCTGCATACAGTATTGTGGAACACTGACAAACAGTACAATGCCACACTCTTATCATGCTGCATACAGTATTGTGGAACACTGACAAACAGTACAATGCCACACTCTTATCATGCTGCATACAGTATTGTGGAACACTGACAAACAGTACAATGCCACACTCTTATCATGCTGCATACAGTATTGTGGAACACTGACAAACAGTACAATGCCACACTCTTATCATGCTGCATACAGTATTGTGGAACACTCTGACAAACAGTACAATGCCACACTGTTATCATGCTGCATACAGTATTGTGGAACACACTGACAAACAGTACAATGCCACACTCTTATCATGCTGCAAACAGTATTGTGGAACACTCTGACAAACAGTACAATGCCACACTCTTATCATGCTGCATACAGTATTGTGGAACACTGACAAACAGTACAATGCCACACTCTTATCATGCTGCATACAGTATTGTGGAATACTCTGACAAACAGTACAATGCCACACTCTTATCATGCTGCATACAGTATTGTGGAACACTCTGACAAACAGTACAATGCCACACTCTTATCATGCTGCATACAGTATTGTGGAACACTCTGACAAACAGTACAGTGACACACTCTTATCATGCTGCATACAGTATTGTGGAACACTGACAAACAGTACAATGCCACACTCTTATCATGCTGCATACAGTATTGTGGAACACTCTGACAAACAGTACAGTGACACACTCTTATCATGCTGCATACAGTATTGTGGAACACACTGACAAACAGTACAATGCCACACTGTGCGGCATTTGTTCGAATGTTTAAAAAATGTTTGCAAACTGTGTGTATGTCTGTCTGTGTCAGTCAGTCAGTCAGTCAGTCAGTCTGTCTGTCTGTCTGTCTGTCTGTATGTATGTATGTATGTATGTATGTATGTATGCAATCAAACTAGTTCACACACACACACACACACACACACACACACAGAGATTTATAGAAGAATTTTTTAATAATCTTTAAGAACACAAGTTTTGGAGACATACAGAGCCTACTGTATACTATATATATATATATATATATATATATATATATATATATATATATATATAGTACATAACCTTTGATATACCTTCTTCAACACCTTTATTTCCAGTATGTCATCATGAATGTAATAAAAGTCATGAACAAAAAAAATAGACATCACAGGAACAGAGAGAAAAAAGGAAGTAACACACACACACACACACATACACACACACACACACACACACACACACACACACACACACACACACACACACACACACAATAAAAACAGAACATGTATAGGGGAAATAAGAGTCAGTTGGAGAGAGACTGAATACAAGTGTAGTTGTACAAGAGAAAGAAGTAGCTGCTGTTGTCAGTCTTCCAAATGTGTTTGGGTATACAATGTATTCATGTGCTTTAGAATAAGGAAAATGGTTGATAAATGTATAATACATAGATCCTAATTTATATGTTTAGTGCATGATATCAAAATGTCTGTAACTGTAAATCGTTGGCTTTTGAATGAATAGAATCTTCCTTGGAACGAGGGGGGAAAAAAGAAAAAAAAGAGAAAGAAAAACAAAAGACGAAAAAACATAAGACAATGAAACCAGGGCCAGTTGCACAACACACCGTTAGCAGTTACATGTCCGGTAAGCCCCTAACCTCCTGCTAAAAATGGTCATTTTGCAGCATGCTAGCTTAACTTGTGTTGCACAAGCTCAGTTTTCACTATCTGTCAGTCAGTTTAGTGGTGAAACTTTGCAGGTTTGCGGAGCAACTCTTAATCTCATAGCAGACAGCAAAAGCAAGACAATGGCAGTGGTGTCAATTTGCCACTTGAAATTTTCTGACAGTGACGTCTACAGAGAGCGCATTTGAGCAGAGAACGTTTCAATCTTTTTGATCATTATAACGGTGTTAAACTTTATGAACATTTCATATTCAACAAGCAGAAAGTGTGAACATTGTAAGAAATGATTTGGCGTTCCGCTACTACAGAAATGGCTCCATGTTGCCAGGCATTACTTGATCGCATTACGTTTTTATGCGACAGAAAATTTCCAAAACATCACTGACAAAGGACAGCAATTCAACGTGTGATGCATGTGTTCTGCACGTGAGCAAGACAACACGTTTGTTTTCCAAGTCAAGAGTAAGCGAACCGACAGAAGCATGTGTTCATGAATGTCACTCACTCCCGGGTTTGCTGAATGTGTCGGGATGTGTTGATGGAGCACAAATACGGATTCAGGCACTATTTCACAATGAACACTGTCTGTTCAAAAGGATATTGTCAATCGATTCTGACTGAATGAAGGCGTGTTCTAACACACACACACACACACACACACACACACCGCACACACACCACACAGTATCTGATATTCATATTACATAATCTCAATATTGAAATGATACATTAAATCAAAGGTATTAATACACATTCCTGCTATCTATAATTAATGACTAAACCATCACATCATCACCAAATTTCCTCAGTGGAAGATAAAAATATACTCCATGTTTTGAAACAAAACATTAACAGTTCTTTCCCTTTTAATTTGTGACAAAACCCTGACCAGATGTACTAATAAACAACACAGACTTTATGAGAAGATATATGTGATGTCTGTCATTTGTGTATTTTTGATTGGACATTCTGTGAATGATTATGTACAATTTACTGCAGGATTTTTATGAAACTACAGAGTAGTTTTATATGTTTGGCACTTTTTTATGCTCTGGGTGTCATATGCTTTGTATGTGTACTGTGCAATTATTCATATACATGCCACACCCCAACCTTCGCTGTAAGAAATTAATGATAAAATTAATCAAATTGAATACATACACACATACATACTGCAATCAAGTGTAATTACGTTTTGTTTCCTTTTGTATCACAAAATTCACTAATAATCAACACAGGGTTGAAAAAGGAAAAGAAATATATGTGTGTACATGTGTTTGTGCAGTCAGTCAAAGGCATTAACACTTTTTTCTGCTATTTCTAATGTGACTAGACTGCCTTCAAATTTACTAATAAACAGCACAAGGGGAAAGGAGAAGATTCAATATTGAAAGAAAAAAATCAAAGGTATAAACTCAACACCTTTTTCATTCAATTCTGAATTAACAAATAAACCATCACTAACTTTACTCACAAACAGAAGGTTGAAGAAAGCATGCATGTGTGAGTGCATGCGTGCATGCTTGCTGTTCAAACAAAGGTTAATCTGACAATAAATGGTCTCAGTAAGTCAGTCAGTCAGTCAGTCACTCTGTGTGTGTGTGTGTGTGTGTGTGTGTGTGTGTGTGTGTGTGTGTGTGTGTGTACCTGGCAGTAAACTGGTTGAATCAGTGTGTGTGAATGTGTGTTTATGTCTGTGTGTACTATGCACTTGTGTATGTACTAGCTCATTACTGCTAACATTTGGCAACCTATTTGTGGTGTGTGTGTGTGTGTGTGTGTGTGTGTGTGTGTGTGTTCAATGCATTCATGTGCATGTCCATTATCCTCACTACCAGCAGGCAGTTGTCACCTTATTTATAGTGTTGGTGTGTGCAAACATGTCTACTTTGAAGCCTCTCCATCAGGCAGTTGTCACTTTATTTATAGTGTTAGTGTGTGTAAACATGTACATGTATATGTCTACTTTGAAGCCTCTCCATCAGGCAGTTGTCACCTTATTTATAGTGTTGGTGTGTGCAAACATGTCTACTTTGAAGCCTCTCCATCAGGCAGTTGTCACTTTATTTATAGTGTTAGTGTGTGTAAACATGTCTACTTTGAAGCCTCTCCATCAGGCAGTTGTCACCTTATTTATAGTGTTGGTGTGTGTAAACATGTCTACTTTGAAGCCTCTCCATCAGGCAGTTGTCACCTTATTTACAGTGTTGGTGTGTGCAAACATGTCTACTTTGAAGCCTCTCCATCAGGCAGTTGTCACTTTATTTATAGTGTTGGTGTGTGTAAACATGTCTACTTTGAAGCCTCTCCATCAGGCAGTTGTCACCTTATTTACAGTGTTGGTGTGTGCAAACATGTCTACTTTGAAGCCTCTCCATCAGGCAGTTGTCACTTTATTTATAGTGTTGGTGTGTGCAAACATGTCTACTTTGAAGCCTCTCCATCAGGCAGTTGTCACTTTATTTATAGTGTTGGTGTGTGCAAACATGTCTACTTTGAAGCCTCTCTGTCAGGCAGTTGTCACTTTATTTATAGTGTTGGTGTGTGTAAACATGTCTACTTTGAAGCCTCTCCATCAGGCAGTTGTCACCTTATTTATAGTGTTGGTGTGTGTAAACATGTATATGTCTACTTTGAAGCCTCTCCATCAGGCAGTTGTCACCTTATTTATAGTGTTGGTGTGTGTAAACATGTCTACTTTGAAGCCTCTCCATCAGGTAGTTGTCACCTTATTTCTAGTGTTGGTGTGTGTAAACATGTACATGTATATGTCTACTTTGAAGCCTCTCCATCAGGCAGTTGTCACCTTATTTATAGTGTTGGTGTGTGCAAACATGTCTACTTTGAAGCCTCTCCATCAGGCAGTTGTCACCTTATTTACAGTGTTGGTGTGTGCAAACATGTCAGGGTCCAAAAGTTTAGATGTTAGACCATTGCTGTTCCATGAACAAAAAGACAATGTTTTTAACTGGAGAATGTGTGTTGTGACTGACTGTGTCTGTGTCACTCAGTGTGTTCCTGTCAGAAATGTCATGTGTGTGCGGGTTCACATTTTGGTCTTGACCTGACCCCTATTCTCTGTGAGTGGGGGTGGTGGTGTTCCCTGCATCACATGCAGCACGTCCCATGCTCCACGCCTCGTGAAGGCTGGACTGCCGCTCACTGGCCGTCGTTGACCTGGTTCTCCGCTTACACTCCTCAGGTACATCAGCACCGCTAACGGGTAGCATACGTGAGTCAGCGATGTCAGGTGCACGACGCGAGACACTCCCGCTGTGTGCGTGGTCAGCGATTGACTGGCTGGCTGCTGTGCTGCATGACGGCCGTGCATGTTGTGTTGACACGCCGTGTTGCCCAGGTGAAGGGGGTGTGTGTTGACCTGGCAGTGGCTGCACACTCCTGATGTGCAGTTTACCTCTGGCAAAGTACCCGCTCTGGCCAGCTTCCCAGAGTTCCCTCAGCTGCTTGGATTGACGCCTGGTCAGGTCTTGAGCCACACGGAGCCCGTCCTTCTGCATGCTGGCTCTGGCGTCGTGGTCAGTCATCAGGCTCATCACGTCTTCCCACCTAAAAAACTTGGCAATGATGGGGCAGGGGTGGGGGGTCTGGGGATTGTGCCTGCCCAGTCTGTGAGCCCGTTCAATTAGACCTCTGTCTTTCCAGTCCGCCTCTGTCACGTAGCGGCCCAGGGTCTGCTGAACCTTGTCGGCACAGGCTGCATAGTCTTCTGATCCATCTGCTTCGGGGATACCGAACACTGTCACATTATTTCGTCTAGAGAAGCCCTCCAGATGATCCACTTCATCTTGCAGGTCTGAGAGAGTTTTATTCATTCGTCATGCTTCTCACACAGCGATACGATTGCTGTTTTGTTGTCATCAACCGCCAACCGAATCTCTGCGAGTTCACTACACAGGTGTTCTACCTTCCCCTTCAGCACAACGCTCGTTTCTTCTACCTTGCTACGTGTGTCCCCCTGTCGCTGCAGTGTCCCCCTGTCACTGCAGTGTCCCCCTGTCAATGCAGTGTCCCCCTGTCGCTGTCGCTGCAGTGTCCCCCTGTCGCTGCAGTGTCCCCCTGTCAATGCAGTGTCCCCCTGTCGCTGTCACTGCAGTGTGTCCCCCTGTCGCTGCAGTGTCCCCCTGTCGCTGCAGTGTGTCCCCCTGTCACTGCAGTGTGTCCCCCTGTCGCTGCAGTGTCCTCCTGTCGCTGCAGTGTGTCTCCCTGTCGCTGCAGTGTGTCCCCCTGTCACTGCAGTGTGTCTCCCTGTCGCTGCAGTGTCCCCCTGTCGCTGTCGCTGCAGTGTGTCTCCCTGTCGCTGCAGTGTGTCCCCCTGTCGCTGCAGTGTGTCTCCCTGTGTCTCCCTGTCGCTGCAGTGTATCCCCCTGTCGCTGCAGTGTCCCCCTGTCGCTGCAGTGTGTCCCCCTGTGTCCCCCTGTCGCTGCAGTGTGTCCCCCTGTCGCTGCAGTGTGTCTCCCTGTCGCTGCAGTGTGTCCCCCTGTCGCTGCAGTGTCCCCCTGTCGCTGCAGTGTGTCTCCCTGTCGCTGCAGTGTCCCCCTGTCGCTGCAGTGTGTCCCCCTGTCGCTACAGTGTGTCTCCCTGTCGCTGCAGTGTCCCCCTGTCGCTGCAGTGTGTCCCCCTGTCGCTGCAATGTGTCCCCCTGTCACTGCAGTGTCCCCCTGTTGCTGCAGTGTGTCCCCCTGTCGCTGCAGTGTCCCCCTGTGTCCTCCTGTCGCTGCAGTGTCCCCCTGTGTCCCCCTGTCGCTGCAGTGTGTCCCCCTGTGTCCCCCTGTTGCTGCAGTGTGTCCCACTGTCACTGCAGTGTGTCCTCCTGTCACTGCAGTCTGTCCCCCTGTCGCTGCAGTGTGTCCACCTGTCACTGCAGTGTGTCCCCCTGTCGCTGCAGTGTCCCCCCCCCCCCTGTCGCTGCAGTGTGTCCCCCTGTCACTGCAGTGTGTCCCCCTGTCAGTGTGTCCCCCTGTCGCTGCAGTGTGTCCCCCTGTCGCTGTAGTGTCCCCCTGTCACTGCAGTGTGTCCCCCTGTCGCTGCAGTGTGTCCCCCTGTCGCTGCAGTGTGTCCCCCTGTCGCTGCAGTGTCGCTGCAGTGTGTCCCCCTGTCACTGTAGTGTGTCCCCCTGTCACTGCAGTGTGTCCCCCTGTCGCTGCAGTGTGTCCCCCTGTCGCTGTAGTGTGTCCCCCTGTCACTGCAGTGTGTCCCCCTGTCACTGCAGTGTGTCCCCCTGTCGCTGTAGTGTGTCCCCCTGTCACTGCAGTGTGTCCTCCTGTCACTGCAGTGTGTCCCCCTGTCACTGCAGTGTCCCCATGTCGCTGAAGTGTGTCCCCCTGTCGCTGCAGTGTGTCCACCTGTGTCCCCCTGTTGCTGCAGTGTGTCCCCCTGTGTCCCCCTGTCGCTGCAGTGTGTCCCACTGTCGCTGCAGTGTGTCCTCCTGTCACTGCAGTGTGTCCCCCTGTCACTGCAGTGTCCCCCTGTCGCTGCAGTGTGTCCCCCTGTCACTGCAGTGTCCCCCTGTCGCTGCAGTGTGTCCCCCTGTCGCTGTCGCTGCAGTCTGTCCCCCTGTCGCTGCAGTGTGTCCCCTTGTCACTGCAATGTCCCCCTGTCGCTGCAGTGTGTCCCCCTGTCACTGCAGTGTCCCCCTGTCGCTGCAGTGTGTCCCCCTGTCGCTGTCGCTGCAGTGTGTCCCCCTGCCGCTGCAGTGTGTCCCCCTGTCGCTGCAGTGTCCTCCTGTCGCTGCAGTGTGTCCCTCTGTGTCCCCCTGTCGCTGCAGTGTCCCCCTGTCGCTGCAGTGTGTCCCTCTGTGTCCCCCTGTTGCTGCAGTGTTCCCCTGTCGCTGCAGTGTCCCCCTGTCACTGCAGTGTGTCCCCCTGTCACTGCAGTGTGTCCCCGTGTCCCCCTGTCGCTGCAGTGTCCCCCTGTCACTGCAGTGTCCCCCCCCCCCCCTGTCGCTGCAGTGTGTCCCCCTGTCGCTGCAGTGTGTCCCCCTGTCACTGCAGTGTCCCTCCCCTGTCGCTGCAGTGTGTCCCCCTGTCACTGCAGTGTCCCTCCCCTGTCGCTGCAGTGTGTCCCCCTGTCACTGCAGTGTCCCTCCCCTGTCGCTGCAGTGTGTCCCCCTGTCACTGCAGTGTCCCTCCCCTGTCGCTGCAGTGTGTCCCCCTGTCGCTGCAGTGTCCCCCCCCCCCCCCTGTCGCTGCAGTGTGTCCTCCTGTCGCTGCAGTGTCCCCCTGTCACTGCAGTGTCCCCCCCCCCTGTCGCTGCAGTGTCCCCCCCCCTGTCGCTGCAGTGTCCCCCTGTCGCTGCAGTGTGTCCCCTTGTGGTTTCAACGTGTCGTCTTGCTGTCTCAGTGTTTCTCCTTGTTTCTTCAACGTCTCCACCTGACCAGCCATCAGTATCAACACCTGAGCAATTTGAGACTCAAGTGATGAAAGTCTTGCACCAAGTCTGTCTTCCAACCCGCTAACAGTCTTCTGTAGTCTTTCGTCAGTATCTGTTGGTCCAGGATTTTTTTCCACATCCCCAATGAGCAGCACATGGCGACATGAGAAGAACACATTAACCATCAGCAGAAGTACAGCTGCACCGCTATCTTGCATGGGAAGCTGAAACCACTCTCCATGCGAGCTTGGCATATCGATCTCAGCTTCAACGAAGGTGAAAGTCTCAAAATGCACAGCGAAGTCAACAGAAACATCAGACACTGGACATTGCAATGCTATTGTCACTGTCTGTTTCATGTTGTACAACAGCAAAGAAAGGATGCACAAGCACAGGTAACTTAGCAGTACATCACCAACACTTGCCTTCCTCCCTTGGCCTGATGGGTGCACATGTAACTCTTTCATCCACGACCGGGCAAACACCTGGCAAGAGTGGCCCACTCTGGCCCTCCACAAGTCCAAACTAATCATAGTCAGACAAAGATCCTTTCAGTTGAATGTTAGGAACAAAATAAAAGGTTTCTTACACAGTAACAGCACTTGAAGAAGGTGCAAAATGATATTTTTGGCGGAGCTCACTCAAACAGGTGTCGTCCATCCGCCATCTTGTCACGTGCCCCCGAGAGCCAGAGAGAGAGAGAGAGCAAGAGAGAGAGAGAGAGCAAGAGAGAGAAATCCTATGGGAATGGTGGATCATCCAAGTCTTAAATTTACGGTTACTTACTTGAATCAAGTTCAAATTGTAAGGGGAAGAAGGGGGAACGTGGATCAGTGAAATATAAAATATCTATAAATTTCTCGCCATTCTCCTTTCTTCCCTTGTGTGATTGTGTTTAGTGATGAGGGTGGGATGGTGTGATGACTGTGTGAATGTGTTTAGTGATGAGGCCACGGCCATACCACGTTGAAAACACTGGTTCTCGTCCGATCACCGAAGTTAAGCAACGTCGGGCCCGGTTAGTACTTGGATGGGTGACCGCCTGGGAACACAGGGTGCTGTTGGCAACCTTTTAGCAATCATACTGAACAAAAACCTAAAAAAGTTTCCACCATAAATCTAGAGAAATGTTGTAGCAACTCATGTGAATTAGTGGGGGTGCGTCTTGAAAAACCTGACGGAGTTCACAAAAGCATCGTGCTCATCAATGCCTATGTTCACCCAGGAACCTGCACAACAAAAGAGGATTGGGCCTTTTTAGAGGAAATAGAGAACGAACTTGGAGACTCGGTCATTATCTGTGGAGACCTTATTGCAAGATCGAAGTTATGGGACCAGCGGAACACCAACCCACAAGGACTCGCACTTGAAGGAATGATAGGGGAAATTCTTCTTAGCCCTTTAACAACCACATCCCCAACTCGCCTTGGAACAAGACAAGGGGACAGTGACAGTGTGATCGACATTGCTCTAACATCTCCAAAATTCAGAGCAGAAATGAATGCAGAGACGCTTCCATACCAAGGCAGTGACCACCTCCCGGTAGCTTTCAGTCTACAGAAACTGTCAGATAAACCCTGTATGAAACTGCGTGATCCATTTCAGTATGAAACCAAAGAGACAACTGTCATCGAAAAATTAAGACGCAGAAGAAACAAAAGAACGGCACTGAACAGGATGCAAACTATTCAGCCCCCATGGTGGAATACCGACACAGAGAGAGCCTGGATAGAAAAACATGCGGCTGTCAAACTTTGGCAAAAAGAAAAAACAAAACCATCTCCGGACAAAGATATTGAAACAAAAATGAAAGAAAAAACTAAACAGTTTGAAGTCATTGCTCAAAAGGCCAAAAATGACAAGTGGAAACAGTTTTGCGAGGCACTCAGTTATGACACAACATTGACAGAGTTCTGGCAATTTTATCGTCGCATGGAAGGGAAAACGTGCACAACAACAACCCCAGACATGGTAGACACTGACGGAACCAAGCTTAAGACAAATGAAGAAAAAGGATCTGCCCTGCTCAAACGTTTCATACAACAGAGTGATCAAAGAAACTTAGATGAGAAAAAGAAATATGTTGAGGAGTTAAACCAAACCCTTATGCAGACTGGACCTGATGATGACTTGACAATGGATGATCTAAACGAGGCAATAGCTAAATGCAAGAAAGAATCGGCTCCTGGCCCAGACAAAGTTCGTTACTCAGACATTAAGGAGCTATCGGAAAAAGACAGAAGCAAACTTTTCAATCTATATCAAAACAGTTTCAACAATGGACATGTGCCGGAGGACTGGACACACAGCTTCTTAAAACCCATACCAAAACCAGGAAAGGACCATCATCAGGTAAGCGGCTACCGGATCCTAACCATGCAAAACATTGCTGGAAAGCTCATGGAACGCATGATAGCCAGGAAACTTGCAAGGGATCTTGAACACAGGCACATTCTCCCTTCAAATCAAGGTGGTTACAGAACAGGCAAGTCCACATGGGAAAATGCAGCTGCTTTTGCATATGAGGTGTATGAAGGATTTCAAAGAAAAGAAGAAACACTAGCAGTAGCAATTGACCTTGAAGATGCCTACAATAAAGTCCAGTTTGCGCACCTCATGGAGCTGCTACTAAGGTATGGAGTAAGTTTGACACTGACAAGATGGATAGCAGCAGCGCTTCAGGAAAGAACCGTCGTCCTACGCCTCGGAGATTGGATGTCTGCACCTTCTAAACTATCCATGGGACTGTCACAAGGGTCTCCGCTCTCTCCTGTCCTCTACAATGTCTACACGAAGGGCCTTGCAGACTTAAACAACAATGGAATTGCTCGGGTGCTTACCCTTGCGGATGATGGCCTGGTCTTCAAAACTTCGAAAGATGCTCAGGAAAGAACTAAAGCCGTCCAGAAACAACTAAACAATATTGCTCAATGGTGCAAAGACACAGGATCTTCCATCAATCCAGCGAAAGCCCAAACGTTGCTGTGCACCCTCAACAACAAAACCGCGAGCAAATCACCACCTTCTGTGTCATTCGATGGGATTCAAATTGAGAAAACTGAATGCCTACGCTACCTAGGAATACACTTCGATAGGATGCTGACCTTCAGAAAACATACGGAAAATACTGTTCTCAAATGCAAAAAGGGCCTTTCAGTCTTAAAAGCAATGGCAACCAAAGGAATTGAACAACGCCACCTCTTCCTGCTATACCAATTACTCATCCTCAGTGTGATCGACTACAGACTTGGGCTGACAACACCGTCTCAAAGCAACCTCCTAAAATTAGAAAGAGTACAAAATGAAGCTATGAGGCTGATCCTTGGAACAACAAAAAACACGCCCACAGAAACCATGCGATACCTGCTTAACCTTCCTTCAGTGCAGGCCAGAAACAAGTTAGAACAGGTCAAGACCTACTTCAAAGCATTAGAAAACCCTCAAAACCCACTGCATGACGCAGTCAAAGAACCAAAAGGCAGCCGTCTAGGACGAGGAAGATCATGGATGGGGCAAGCAGAAGACACAATCCAGCTAGTATGCCGACTACAAGACCTGAAAGAAACAAAAGAATGGGAGAAAACCCCCGAAAACCTCAACCATCTATTCAACACAGTCATTTCACCCACCCTAGGAAGACATTGTCGGGAATGGCCAGAGGGCAAAACTGATGCGGAAGTGAAGCTACTCACAGAAGAAAACAGTAAAGAAGAGGACATCATCATATACACAGATGGCTCAGTCACCAAAGACCAATCCGGTTGGGGATTCACTGCGAAACAAAATGGAAAAACAATTTGGGAAGAGAATGCTGCCTACAAAGTCACAACATCCAGCCTAACGATGGAAGTTGAAGCTGCAACACATGCCCTCCAGTGGCTATCGTCCATCCATACGCCCGGAAACCAACATGCCATGATTCTAACCGACTCAATGAACCTCATACAGAAAATTGAAAACGGAATGGGAAGCCCAGAGTGGCATAAGGCAATGCGCAACTTTCAGATTAAAAAACTCACATGGTCATACTGCCCGGGACATGCAGGTGTTAAGGGAAATGAGCGAGCTGACAGACTTGCTGGTAACGCAACACCAACGAGCAGCCTACATCTAGGAAAATCGGAAATCCTCAGAAAAGTCAAAGAATACCAAAAAGAACAGGTACAAGGCCATCACACCATCGATCGCCTCAAAGAAATAAAAGCAGAGAGAGGGAGCGGCCGCAAGTCTAACATGAAAGGTAGAGCACGATGCTTGGCAAATCAAACAAATATTGGCATCATTTCCAAACCAACATTGCGCAAATTTCTTCAAAACAGAACAGAGTCTCTGTGGGCCTTTCCAAATACAATAGACTGAGCAACACACTAGACGCCACGTTCTTGGCATCAGAGATCTTTTCCCATCCCTCTTGCGGCCAGTCAGTGGCAGCCTCTGTGCGTGTGTGTATGTGTGTTTGTGTGTATGTGTGGGTCTGTTCTTTTGAGTGCGTTTGTGAATGCGCGAGAGTGTAAGTGTACACAAGTGTCAGGAGAGATCTGTGTACGTGTGTGTGTGTGTGTGTGTGTGTGTGTGTGTGTGTGAGGGGAGGTGGGAGTGCGGGGGGAGGTGGGGTAGAGGATGAGGTATGTGAGTGTATGCATGCCTACACTGTGGGAGCAACAGGATATTGGAACGTATATATATATATATATATATATATATATATATATATATCTTTGTATATATGTGTGTGGGGTTGGGGGTGGGAGATATGGGCGTATGTGTGTGTGCTTGTACAAGTAAGTGTTCATCTCTGTGAGTGTGTGTTTGTGTGTGTGTGTGTGTGCCGTGGAAGCTGCAATACGTAGACTAGAAATGAGTGTGTGGAGGAGGGGGGTAGAGGAGGTGCAAGGTAATGTGTGTGTGTGTGTGTGTGTGTGTGTGTGTGTGTGTTGGAGCTCATGTACGTTTATATGTATTTGACTGTGCTTTCATATCTGTGAAACTGCATGTTTGGTGCATTTCTGTTACGCATGTGTGGGTGTATGTGTGAATGTGTGTCTTCATGTTTTACATTTATTCGTTTATTTATCACCATTGTTGTCTTATTTATTTATTTTTTTATTTTATTATTATTATCATTTTATTAGTATTATTATTATTATTACTACTACCTTTTCTATATTATAATTATCATTTATTTATTTATTTATTTATTTATGTCAGCTTATCTATTATTTATTCCCCCGGTTTTTTTGTTGTTTTTTTTGTTTTTTTGTTTTTCTCAAGGCCTGACTAAGCGTGTTGTGTTACGCAGCTGGTTAGGCATCTGCTTGGCAGATGTGGTGTAGCGTATATGGTTTTGTCCGAACGCAGTGACGCCTCCTTGAGCTACTGAAACTGAAACTGAAACTTAGTGATGAGGGTGGGATGGTGTGATTGCTGTGTGATTGTGTTTAGTGATGAGGGTGGGATGGTGTGATGACTGTGTGATTGTGTTTAGTGATGAGGGTGGGATGGTGTGATTCCTGTGTGATTGTGTTTAGTGATGAGGGTGGGATGGTGTGATGACTGTGTGATTGTGTTTAGTGATGAGGGTGGGATGGTGTGATTGCTGTGTGATTGTGTTTAGTGATGAGGGTGGGATGGTGTGATGACTGTGTGATTGTGTTTAGTGATGAGGGTGGGATGGTGTGATTGCTGTGTGATTGTGTTTAGTGATGAGGGTGGGATGGTGTGATGACTGTGTGATTGTGTTTAGTGATGAGGGTGGGATGGTGTGATGACTGTGTGATTGTGTTTAGTGATGAGGGTGGGATGGTGTGATGACTGTGTGATTGTGTTTAGTGATGAGGGTGGGATGGTGTGATTGCTGTGTGATTGTGTTTAGTGATGAGGGTGGGATGGTGTGATTGCTGTGTGATTGTGTTTAGTGATGAGGGTGGGATGGTGTGATGACTGTGTGATTGTGTTTAGTGATGAGGGTGGGATGGTGTGATTGCTGTGTGATTGTGTTTAGTGATGAGGGTGGGATGGTGTGATGACTGTGTGATTGTGTTTAGTGATGAGGGTGGGATGGTGTGATGACTGTGTGATTGTGTTTAGTGATGAGGGTGGGATGGTGTGATGACTGTGTGATTGTGTTTAGTGATGAGGGTGGGATGGTGTGATTGCTGTGTGATTGTGTTTAGTGATGAGGGTGGGATGGTGTGATGACTGTGTGATTGTGTTTAGTGATGAGGGTGGGATGGTGTGATGACTGTGTGATTGTGTTTAGTGATGAGGGTGGGATGGTGTGATGACTGTGTGAGTGTGTTTAGTGATGAGGGTGGAATGGTGTGATTACTTCATCAGTATCACTAGTTTCCCCCTTCTCCCATCCCTTCCAAACCACCCCAACCCTACCCCCACTGTGTGAGCCTGACACTGTGCATGGAAATAAAGTAGTATGATCACTACCCTCCACCCACCACCCACCACCACTGTGTGAGCCTGACACTGTGCATGGAAATAAAGTAGTATGATCACTACCCTCCACCCACCACCCACCACCACTGTGTGAGTCTGACACTGTGCATGGAAATAAAGTAGTATGATCACTACCCTCCACCCACCACCCACCACCACTGTGTGAGCCTGACACTGTGCATGGAAATAAAGTAGTATGATCACTACCCTCCACCCACCACCCACCACCACTGTGTGAGCCTGACACTGTGCATGGAAATAAAGTAGTATGATCACTACCCTCCACCCACCACCCTCCACCACTGTGTGAGCCTGACACTGTGCATGGAAATAAAGTAGTATGATCACTACCCTCCACCCACCACCCACCCCCACTGTGTGAGCCTGACACTGTGCATGGAAATAAAGTAGTATGATCGCTACCCTCCACCCACCACCCACCACCACTGTGTGAGCCTGACACTGTGCATGGAAATAAAGTAGTATGATCGCTACCCTCCACCCACCACCCACCACCACTGTGTGAGCCTGACACTGTGCATGGAAATAAAGTAGTATGATCGCTACCCTCCACCCACCACCCACCACCACTGTGTGAGCCTGACACTGTGCATGGAAATAAAGTAGTATGATCGCTACCCTCCACCCACCACCCACCACCACTGTGTGAGCCTGACACTGTGCATGGAAATAAAGTAGTATGATCGCTACCCTCCACCCACCACCCACCACCACTGTGTGAGCCTGACACTGTGCATGGAAATAAAGTAGTATGATCACTACCCTCCACCCACCACCCACCACCACTGTGTGAGCCTGACACTGTGCATGGAAATAAAGTAGTATGATCGCTACCCTCCACCCACCACCACTGTGTGAGCCTGACACTGTGCATGGAAATAAAGTAGTATGATCACTACCCTCCACCCACCACCACTGTGTGAGCCTGACACTGTGCATGGAAATAAAGTAGTATGATCGCTACCCTCCACCCACCACCACTGTGTGAGCCTGACACTGTGCATGGAAATAAAGTAGTATGATCGCTACCCTCCACCCACCACCCACCACCACTGTGTGAGCCTGACACTGTGCATGGAAATAAAGTAGTATGATCACTACCCTCCACCCACCACCACTGTGTGAGCCTGACACTGTGCATGGAAATAAAGTAGTATGATCGCTACCCTCCACCCACCACCACTGTGTGAGCCTGACACTGTGCATGGAAATAAAGTAGTATGATCACTACCCTCCACCCACCACCACTGTGTGAGCCTGACACTGTGCATGGAAATAAAGTAGTATGATCGCTACCCTCCACCCACCACCACTGTGTGAGCCTGACACTGTGCATGGAAATAAAGTAGTATGATCGCTACCCTCCACCCACCACCCACCACCACTGTGTGAGCCTGACACTGTGCATGGAAATAAAGTAGTATGATCGCTACCCTCCACCCACCACCCACCACCACTGTGTGAGCCTGACACTGTGCATGGAAATAAAGTAGTATGATCACTACCCTCCACCCACCACCCCCACTTCAGCTCTCTTACCAGTTCAAGGTGGCCTTGAACTCTCCATAAACAACTGTCCGGCCTAATGCCACAATACACTGACATTGGCAGGTGCGGGAGAACTGTCAGGCTCAAGAGCCAGACAGAAAAGAAAGACAGAGTTAAAGAAATAAACGCAGATCTCTCTATAGACTAAAGTCTCAAAACCAGATTCTTTTCAAAATAGAAGATTGTGCAACCATGTTTATATGATGTTCATGTATTTTTCAGAGCCTGTTGGTGTGGGTTGGCTTGCTCATAGCTGTGCTCTGGCGGCATCTGATGTGAATTTGGACCATTTTTCTTTTACAACTGTGACTGAACGTTCAACAGGGCCTGCAGCATTCACTGCTGCTGTCACCTCTGGCCACGCCTTCTGCTTTTCCTTGTTTGTCAGCGTGGTTTTGAACGTACACTGTAAAATTTCTTTCCACAATAAACCTAAAATATCTGCAGATGTAACATTTCTCTTCTGAACATGCTTGGAATCACATGCTGAGGCCATGTTCATGTTGTGTGAATGAGCAGAACAGTATCAGAAACTGTCATCGCATGTCTGTTCCAATGAATTAGGTGGACAGTAAAAGGGAATGCCCAAATCTATTTATAGCCAATGGCTTTGCTGCCTGCGAAAAGCACTACCTTGAAGGTAACTAGCTGCCAGTATATTTCACTACCTTGAAGGTAACTTGCTGCCAGTATATTTCACTACCTTGAAGGTAACTAGCTGCCAGTATATTTCAAGATGTGCAACACAGTTAGTGGCACACTTCAGCTGATAGCTAACAACCTGTAAGTTAACGGATTTGCTGGTAGTTATTCTGCACTACGTGACTGCCTGTCGTGCAACCGGCCCCAGACGTCTGATTTTGCCTGAACATAAAAGAAAGCAGAAGAAAAAGAAGATGGAGAAGAAAAAGAAAGAAGAAGAAGAAGAAAAAGAAGAAGGAGAAGAAAAAAGGAGAAGAAAAAGAAGAAGGAGAAGAAAAAAGGAGAAGAAAAAGCAGAAGGAGAAGAAAAAAGGAGAAGAAGGAGAAGAAGAAGAAAGGTCCCAAGGTTGTCATAGCCGAGGGGTGGCAATGGGGATAAGCTCCCATTGTCTATAAAATGCCCCTCACGGCGCGCGTCTCCAACAGCCTCTGACAACTAAGTCCAGCTCCTAGCCTGCTCGTGTGGCTTAGATATAAGCCCGGCGGAACTGCTACTACTGATAGGAGAAGGGGCGAAGGCGGGTCACCTGGCGCCTGAAAACCAGTGCTTTGGGTAGATGAGGCTCATCAGTCTGGGAAGACAGCTCATCTAAGAGAAGGAAAACTCTGATTTCAAACCTCCGCTGCCTTGCGGCCATACCTACTCACAGGAAAGGCTTGGGGAGTCAACCCTGAGGAAAAATCCGGGCAGATGGAGTCCGTTAGCCTCAGCAAGCAGTTCTTCCAAGAGAAGGAAAACTCCCAAGAGAAAACCCGGCCAACTATAAACCGTTACCAGAACAGGAGATCACCGAAGACGGCGCCACAGTGGCCTCCCTAAGGGGTGTGATCTAGTCAAAACTGGCTGTGCACGCACTATACGACACATGGCTACGCAGACAATGTTAGACCGATGTGGTGTCGTCTTCCTGGACCATGGCCGGGGGGAGACGGTGCCGGGCCCTCAGCCTCAAAGGGGCCCATCCACTACTACCGACCACGGACGCGATCTTTCCCAGTCTCTTTGGGGAGAACAGATTGGAGCACATGGGCAAGCAGCACTTCGTATCGTCCACTGGAATGCGGAAGGAGTACAGCGCAAGAAGGTTGAGCTCCAACGTTTTCTGCGTGAAAATGCGATCGATGTATGTTGCATCCAAGAGACCCACCTCAAGAACACTCACCGCTTTTTCATAAGAGGTTACGAGTTGTTTAGACAAGACCGAGAAAACAGACCAAAGGGAGGCCTCATCACCCTGGTAAGAAACAACATCCCAGCGGCAGAGACCCAGAATTCTGGTCAAGCTGATCTCGACACAGAATTTCTGGGAGTCAAGTTGGTGTTGCCAGGCACGTCAGTGACAGTCCTCAATGTCTACTCACCTACAAATCAAATACAGCTTGACTCTATCCTCGTTGACTCCCACAGCTGGATCATCACAGGAGACTTTAACAGCCACTCACCCAGCTGGGGCTACCAAGATGGGAGAAGATGTGGAAAACTGGGCAATCAGTAACCAGCTGATCCTCATCAACAGTCCAAAAGATCCACCTACGTGCTATTCACGAGCATGGAGGACCACAAGCACTCCTGACCTGGCCTTCGCGACAGACGACATCCATAGCATTGCCCAAAGGGAGGTGTCGCCCCAGCTTGGAGGCAGTGACCATAGGCCAGTGATCATTACAGTACAAAGACATTTTGAAACCCATCCCACCAGGCTCCCAGCAAGCTGGAATTATAAGAAGGCAAACTGGGACCTTTTCAAGCACGAGGTAGACAAGAGGACTTCTGCGCTGACACTGTCGCACCAAGACATCAACGAAAATGCCAAGAATTTCAATAAGGCAGTATTAGATGCGGCGCAGGCAGCTATTCCACATGGCAAACGCAGGAACTACCGTCCCTACTGGACACCTGAGCTCGACACCCTGCACAAGATCCTCAGTGAAGCCAGGGACACGATGGAGAGCTCCCCCACTGACGAAAATGTAGAGACACACAACAGAGCGAAAGCTGCGTTCACAAAGGAAAAGCTGCAGACAATACGAAAGAGTTGGCAAGACAAGACATCCTCCCTGAACATGGAGACAGACATGCAGGGGCTTTGGAAGCTGACAAAGAAACTGAACGATGACAACCCCAGCAGAGGCAAAACCGTCATCGAGCAGGACAACCAGCTGAAAACAGAAAAGGCCGCAGCCAACACCTTTGCGGAACTATACCGAGAGGAGAGTGCGATCCACATGTCCAGACAGCGCATCAAGCAGGTACGAGAGGAAACCACAAAACTTATGACATCGGACCCACATGGCATAGATGACAGCTGTATGAGCGAACCACTAACCATGAAGGAGCTGAAACAAGGCATCCGCAAGCTGAAGCCCAAGAAAGCTCCGGGGCCTGATGGTGTCACTGGCGACATGCTGAAGCACCTGGGACCAGCATCCAGAACAGTGCTGCTTCAGATCTTCAATTACAGCTGGACAGCAGGAGTTGTGCCTTCCATCTGGAAAGAGGCAGAGATCATCCCGATCCCAAAGAAGGGAAAGAACAAGAAGGACCCCCACAGCTACAGACCAATCAGCATTCTGAGCTGTGTCGGCAAGCTGCTGGAAAGGATGGTCAACCACCACCTCACCTTCCTCCTGGAAACACAGAACATCCTTTCACCTACCCAGACCGGCTACAGAAAATTCCGAAACACAGAAGATCAACTAGCCCTCCTTGTCCAGGACATCGAAAACTCTTTTCAGGAGAAGAAGAAGACACTGGCCATGTTTTTTGACCTGTCGAGAGCGTTTGACAAAGTGTGGAAGGAGGGCCTCATCCTGAAACTTCTCCAAGCCGGCGTACGTAGCAAGATGTACATGTGGATCCAACACTACCTCTTCGGCAGGACCGCAAGGGTCAAACTAGACGGCTTCCACAGCAGAAAGGTCAAGCTGCGTGAGGGTGTCCCCCAGGGAGGAGTGCTTTCCCCAACACTGTTCCTGCTGTATATCAACGACATCAGAGACAACATCACGAAGCACGTCTCCAACAGTCTGCACGCAGACGACCTGGCAGTATGGACATCTGCTGAACACACCAGCACGGCCTCCTACCGGCTTCAGGAAGTCGTCAGAAATATCGCTACATGGACAGAAGACTGGGGTCTTGAGCTCAACACCACCAAAACCAACGCAACACTTTTCTCTCTCTCCACCGCCAACGAGCAAGTCAAGCTGAAGCTCCAGGGACAGGTCTTGCCCCAGACGAATACACCAACATTCCTTGGCGTCAAGTTGGACACCCGCCTGACCTGGAGGCCCCAGATTGAGGAGATGGAGAGGAGAGGCATCCGCAAGCTAGCCCTGCTGAAGAAGCTGGCCGGGACGACTTGGGGAGCAGACAGCAGGCTTCTCGCCAGGGTCTACATGGGAGCAGTCAGACCCACCATGGAGTACGCCTCAACCTCGTGGGGCACAGCCTCCAAGACCAACAAGAGCCGGCTCGACAAAGTCCAAAATATGGGACTACGCCTCATACTTGGAGCCATGAGGTCCACGCCGATCCATGACATGGAGAAAACTGCTAACGTTGAGCCCCTGGAGAGAAGACGCAACTTGAAAGTCCTGATGCAGGGAGAGAAGCTCAGAAGACTGCCCTCACATCACCTACACCACAGACTGGAGCAGCCCACCAAGAACCGTCTCAAACGTCAGAGCCTCAATCACCAGTATAAAGCACTTAGAGCACAGCACAGCGATGTTCTGGCGGCAAAAGGGGAGTCTTGCACTGACCTTGCCTTGCCTGACTGGAGGCTTGACCAAGAGATAGAGGCCACCATCAGCCTCAGAGTTCCTGGCATCACCACCAAAGACCAGCAACCAGCCACTCTCAAGATCCTGACTCTGGCCATGATAGAGGAGTCCTACCCAGCCAGCTCCCGGACCCATGTATACACGGACGGATCAGCGGAGGAAGCCACACACAACGGAGGCAGTGGTGTCTACGTCAGATTTCCCGATGGAGAGCACAGCAGCATCGCACTCCCTGGAGGAAAGCTCTGCTCCAATTTCAGAGCTGAAGTCCTGGCCATCAAAACAGCAGCAGAATTCCTCTCCTCCTGTGGAAAGCCCCTTGGCAGCATCTCCATCTTCACTGACTCCATGTCCACACTCCAGGCCCTTGACTCCCCTGATCCTGGTCCACTTATCCAGTCCCTTAAGGTCTCCCTCACAACCCTTACCCAAACAGCCCCAACGACCCTCCAGTGGGTGCATGCACATGTAGGCCTCCCAAGCAACGAGCGTGCAGACCACCTCGCTAAGGAAGGAAGCCAGCTCACACAGCCAACTATTCCTGCCACATATGAGGAAACAAAAACTCTCCTCCGCAGCAGATTCCGAAGAGGCTGGATCACCCTGAACGGAGGCTACCAGGCACACCAAGATCCCATCAGGACACTGGAGAGAAGACACCAGACTACCATCTACCGCCTTCGCACAGGACACTGCGGCCTCCGAGCACACCTGAAGAGGATTGGAGTGGCAGCCACATCCCTATGTGATTGCAGCCAGGCTGACCAGACCCCATCCCATATTCTCCAAGACTGCGCCCTGTATGAGAAGATGCGGCAGCAGTCCTGGCATGGGGGTGCTGACCCCAACACCAAGCTCTGGGGGACGGCAGCCGATCTTCACCGGACGTCCGAGTTTGTGGCATCCCTCGGACTTCGACCCTGACTGCGTAGCCGTCGAACGCAAAGAAGAAGAAGAAGAAGAAGAAAAAAGGAGAAGAAAAAGAAAGAAGAAGGAGAAGAAAAAGAAGAAGGAGAAGAAAAAAGGAGAAAAAAGAAGAAGGAGAAGAAAAAAGGAAAAGAAAAAGAAGGAGAAGAAAAAAGGAGAAGAAGGAGAAGAAAAAAGGAGACGAAAAAGCAGAAGGAGAAGAAAAAAAGGAGAAGAAAAAGAAGAGGGAGAAGAAAAAAGGAGAAGAAAAAGAAGAAGGAGAAGAAAAAAGGAGAAGAAAAAGCAGGAGGAGAAGAAAACGAAGAAGGAGAAGAAACGACACTGACTTGGCATCGTCACCATGAAAGGCGATGGAGTTGTCCTTCCAACCTGGCTGCTGGCCTGTGGGATATTTCTCCGGCCCCAAGCCCAACGTAATGGTGCCTTTCTGGCCCAGGTCCATGATCCTGATGCTGCACGAAGTGTTGGTCTTGGAGATCTCGTCCCCAGTGATGAACACCCCCACTTCACCAGCAGACCCACGGTTGTCAAGATAACTGTTTGGGATGGAAAGGAGAGGTGGGCGGAGGTGGGAAGGGGGGAGTGTAAGTTCATCATTTGACAGACTGACAGACTGACTGGCTGACTGACTGACTGACTGAATGAATACATAAACTGTGTAACTGTTGTGAGAGTTCATGATTATAAAGAATGAATGTTTGAAAGAATAAACAATAAGTGTAAACTGCACATTCAAATATCCCGACAGGCAGGCATATATTCATGACAGGCAAAAAAAACTTTTGTAAAGTAAACAAATAAACAGACAGGTAAAAAAAATAGAGAGAGGGAAAGGGGAGTGGGGGAGAGGGGGAGGGGGTTGCAGAGACAGGCACAGACAGGTATAAAAAATAGAGAGAGGGCAAGGGGAGTGGGGGAGGGGGTTGCAGAGACAGGCACAGAACAGGTATAAAAAATAGAGAGAGGGAAAGGGGAGTGGGGGAGAGGGGGAGGGGGTTGCAGAGACAGGCACAGGAAAGGAACAGGGGCAACAGACAACTAAGTTTCCATTGACAACAACAACAACACACACGCACACACACACAATCACACTCAAACACACACATACACACATGCATACACCTAAGCATGCATTCATGCACATACAAACACACATTCACACACACACACAAATTCACACATGCATGCATGCATGTATACCACACACACACACACACACACACACACACACACACACAGCCCCCAAAAGACAGACAGGCAAACAGGCAGGCAGAGTCAGACCAAACAAACAAAAGCCAAGTGACCCACGTAAGGACGCCTTCTTCGTCAAACATCATGTTGTGTGAGAACAGATGGGTGTGGTACTGCTGCTTCTCTTCAAAGTCTTGCAGAAGTTCCTGTCACACACACACACACACACACACACACACACACCATACTCCTCATGACACCTGAGACAATATAATCAGGCATCACTTACTGCTCCATTAGCAGTATGTACAGGCATCACCACGCTTAACCCCTTCCCCCGTCTCACCCCCACCCCTTCCCTCTGACGTGGGAAGCTGGAGGGGAAGTGGGGGACAGAGTTTGGGGACTCATTATCCATCCGGCGTGTACACACACACACACACACACACACACATTCACACACACGCGCGCGCACATGCACGCACGCACGCACACACACACACACACACACACATACACACACACACACACATGCACACAACACACCTGTCAGTACGTCTCTTTTGTGACTCTATCAATTCAAACCCATGCCAATGTCCTAACTGACATTTTGATTTGATTTTCAAGTGTAAGCATGAGTGTACATACAATCTTCAAGTGACCCATGAGTGTGCATGCAATGTTCAAGTGTAGATTAAAGTGTAGGCATGAGTGTCCATGTAATGTTCAAGTGTAGGCATGAGTATGCGTGTAATGTTCAAGTGTAGGCATGAGAGTGCATGCAGTGTTCAAGTGTAGGCATGAGAGTGCATGCAGTGTTCAAGTGTAGGCATGAGTGTGCATGCAATGTTCAAGTGTAGGCATGAGAGTGCATGCAATGTTCAAGTGTAGGCATGAGTGTGCATGCAGTGTTCAAGTGTAGGCATGAGAGTGCAGGCAATGTTCAAGTGTAGATTAAAGTGTAGGCATGAGTGTGCATGTAATGTTCAAGTGTAGGCATGAGTGTGCATGTAATGTACAAGTGTAGATTAAAGTGTATGCACATGTGTGCATACAATCTTCAAGTGTAGGCATGAGTGTGCATGTAATGTTCAAGTGTAGGCATGAGTGTGCATGCAATGTTCAAGTGTAGGCATGAGTGTGCATGCAATGTTCAAGTGTAGGCATGAGTGTGCATGTAATGTTCAAGTGTAGGCATGAGTGTGCATGCAATGTTCAAGTGTAGGCATGAGTGTGCATGTAATGTTCAAATGTAGGCATGAGTGTGCATGTAATGTTCAAGTGTAGGCATGAGTGTGCATGCAATGTTCAAGTGTAGGCATGAGTGTGCATGCAATGTTCAAGTGTAGGCATGAGTGTGCATGCAATGTTCAAGTGTAGGCATGAGTGTGCATGTAATTCAAGTGTAGGCATGAGTGTGCATGCAATGTTCAAGTGTAGGCATGAGTGTGCATGTAATGTTCAAGTGCAGGCATAAGTGTGCATGCAATGTTCAAGTGTAGGCATGAGTGTGCATGCAATGTTCAAGTGTAGGCATGAGTGTGCATGCAATGTTCAAGTGTAGGCATGAGTGTGCATGCAATGTTCAAGTGTAGGCATGAGTGTGCATGCAATGTTCAAGTGTAGGCATGAGTGTGCATGTAATTCAAGTGTAGGCATGAATGTGCATGCAATGTTCAAGTGTAGGCATGAGTGTGCATGTAATGTTCAAGTGCAGGCATAAGTGTGCATGCAATGTTCAAGTGTAGGCATGAGTGTGCATGCAATGTTCAAGTGTAGGCATGAGTGTGCATGCAATGTTCAAGTGTAGGCATGAGTGTGCATGCAATGTTCAAGTGTAGGCATTTAGTGTGCATGCAATGTGTAAATTAAAGTGTAGGCATGAGTGTGCATGCAATGTTCAAGTGTAGGCATGAGTGTGCATGAAATCTTCAACTGTAGGCATGAGAGTGCATGCAAACTGCATGTGTGCGGTTGTCATATTCAGCATTTCCTGCATTAAAAAATAAACAAAAGAAACAAAAACCACTTTATGGGATTTCCAAACATATCAAGATTTACTGGATACTGTCCTTCACTTGTTTCCTTCATAAAACAAGTTACACAACTATGGGTTTCGGTTTCATCCATAACCCTAGCTCTGTGGAATACAGATTTTAAAAAACAAAAAGGCTCTGAGGCTGAGTGAGGTCCTGTCTGCAGAAATCACAGATCAGACTGGGACACAAAGTTTCATCTCTTACCTCAGGAACCGAATCAAAGTTGTGGATTTTCACAGCAGCTTGGGATTTGCCCAGTACAGACACAAGAGGGTACATCCCAATGTGAGGCTTTTCCGATGTTGTTTTCTCTACCATCTGAATGGAAGCACAATCATGATAAACGTGAATGAAATAAGGCAAGGCGAGGCAAGAAGTGTATTTTAAAAAAATCCTGAAACA
The DNA here is from genome assembly GCF_041734735.1 of Babylonia areolata. Taxonomy (NCBI): domain Eukaryota; kingdom Metazoa; phylum Mollusca; class Gastropoda; order Neogastropoda; family Buccinidae; genus Babylonia; species Babylonia areolata. The sequence goes on along the minus strand of NC_134882.1, from coordinate 106,055 downwards.
TCTGAAATAACCAAAACAGTAATAGGAACAAAAAACAAAATTTATCAGAAAACAAACAAAAAAATTCCTGATTTCAGTTAACCAATACACAGTACACAATAAAGATAGGACAGCACAACAATACCACAAAACTAAAAGACTGACACAGACACCAGAAAAAAACTTCATTCTCCAGTCAAACATTTCACAGACACAGACACCAGATCAGCTTCATTCTCCAGTCAAACATTTCACAGACACAGACACCAGATCAGCTTCATTCTCCAGTCAAACATTTCACAGACACAGACACCAGAACAGCTTCATTCTCCAGTCAAACATTTCACAGACACAGACCCCAAACAGCGTCATTCTCCAGTCAAACATTTCACAGACACAGACCCCAGAACAGCTTCATTCTCCAGTCAAACATTTCACAGACACAGACCTCAGAACAGCTTCATTCTCCAGTCAGTGAACTGCAAACATTTCACAGACACAGACCCCAGAACAGCTTCATTCTCCAGTCAAACATTTCACAGACACAGACCTCAGAACAGCTTCATTCTCCAGTCAAACATTTCACAGACACAGACCTCAGAACAGCTTCATTCTCCAGTCAGTGAACTGCAAACATTTCACAGACACAGACCCCAGAACAGCTTCATTCTCCAGTCAAACATTTCACAGACACAGACGCCAGAACAGCTTCATTCTCCAAACATTTCACAGACACAGACCTCAGAACAGCTTCATTCTCCAGTCAGGGAACTGCAAACATTTCACAGACACAGACCCCAGAACAGCTTCTTTCTCCAGTCAAACATTTCACAGACACAGACGCCAGAACAGCTTCATTCTCCAAACATTTCACAGACACAGACCTCAGAACAGCTTCATTCTCCAGTCAGGGAACTGCAAACATTTCACAGACACAGACCCCAGAACAGCTTCATTCTCCAGTCAGGGAACTGCAAACATTTCACAGACACAGACCCCAGAACAGCTTCATTCTCCAGTCAGGGAACTGCAAACATTTCACAGACACAGACCCCAGAACAGTTTCATTCTCTAGTCAGGGAACTGCAAACATTTCACAGACACAGACCCCAGAACAGCTTCATTCTCCAGCCAAACATTTCACAGACACAGACTCCAGAACAGCGTCATTCTCCAGTCAGGGAACTGCAAACATTTCACAGACACAGACCCCAGAACAGCATCATTCTCCAGTCAGGGAACTGTAAACATTTCACAGACACAGACCCCAGAACAGCTTCATTCTCCAGTCAGGGAACTGCAAACATTTCACAGACACAGACCCCAGAACAGCGTCATTCTCCAGTCAAACATTTCACAGACACAGACCCCAGAACAGCTTCATTCTCCAGTCAGGGAACTGCAAACATTTCACAGACACAGACCTCAGAACAGCGTCATTCTCCAGTCAAACATTTCACAGACACAGACCCCAGAACAGCTTCATTCTCCAGTCACGGAACTGCAAACATTTCACAGACACAGACCTCAGAACAGCATCATTCTCCAGTCAAACATTTCACAGACACAGACCCCAGAACAGCTTCATTCTCCAGTCACGGAACTGCAAACATTTCACAGACACAGACCCCAGAACAGCTTCATTCTCCAGTCAGGGAACTGCAAACATTTCACAGACACAGACCCCAGAACAGCTTCATTCTCCAGTCAAACATTTCACAGACACAGACCCCAGAACAGCGTCATTCTCCAGTCAAACATTTCACAGACACAGACCCCAGAACAGCGTCATTCTCCAGTCAAACATTTCACAGACACAGACCTCAGAATAGCTTCATTCTCCAGTCAAACATTTCACAGACACAGACCCCAGAACAGCTTCTTTCTCCAGTCAAACATTTCACAGACACAAACCCCAGGACAGCTTCATTCTCCAGTCAAACATTTCACAGACACAGACACCCAAACAGCGTCATTCTCCAGTCAAACATTTCACAGACACAGACCCCAGAACAGCTTCATTCTCCAGTCAAACATTTCACAGACACAGACCTCAGAACAGCTTCATTCTCCAGTCAAACATTTCACAGACACAGACCCCAAACAGCGTCATTCTCCAGTCAAACATTTCACAGACACAGACCCCAGAACAGCTTCATTCTCTTGTCAAACATTTCACAGACACAGACCTCAGAACAGCTTCATTCTCCAGTCAAACATTTCACAGACACAGACCCCAGAACAGCTTCATTCTCCAGTCAGGGAACTGCAAACATTTCACAGACACAGACCCCAGAACAGCTTCATTCTCCAGTCAGGGAACTGCAAACATTTCACAGACACAGACCTCAGAACAGCGTCATTCTCCAGTCAAACATTTCACAGACACAGACCCCAGAACAGCTTCATTCTCCAGTCACGGAACTGCAAACATTTCACAGACACAGACCTCAGAACAGCATCATTCTCCAGTCAAACATTTCACAGACACAGACCCCAGAACAGCTTCATTCTCCAGTCACGGAACTGCAAACATTTCACAGACACAGACCCCAGAACAGCTTCATTCTCCAGTCAGGGAACTGCAAACATTTCACAGACACAGACCCCAGAACAGCTTCATTCTCCAGTCAGGGAACTGCAAACATTTCACAGACACAGACCCCAGAACAGCTTCATTCTCCAGTCAGGGAACTGCAAACATTTCACAGACACAGACCCCAGAACAGCTTCATTCTCCAGTCAAACATTTCACAGACACAGACCCCAGAACAGCGTCATTCTCCAGTCAAACATTTCACAGACACAGACCTCAGAATAGCTTCATTCTCCAGTCAAACATTTCACAGACACAGACCCCAGAACAGCTTCATTCTCCAGTCAAACATTTCACAGACACAAACCCCAGGACAGCTTCATTCTCCAGTCAAACATTTCACAGACACAGACACCCAAACAGCGTCATTCTCCAGTCAAACATTTCACAGACACAGACCCCAGAACAGCTTCATTCTCCAGTCAAACATTTCACAGACACAGACCTCAGAACAGCTTCATTCTCCAGTCAAACATTTCACAGACACAGACCCCAGAACAGCTTCATTCTCTTGTCAAACATTTCACAGACACAGACCTCAGAACAGCTTCATTCTCCAGTCAAACATTTCACAGACACAGACCCCAGAACAGCTTCATTCTCCAGTCAGGGAACTGCAAACATTTCACAGACACAGACCTCAGAACAGCTTCATTCTCCAGTCAGGGAACTGCAAACATTTCACAGACACAGACCCCAGAACAGCTTCATTCTCCAGTCAAACATTTCACAGACACAGACCCCAGAACAGCGTCATTCTCCAGTCAAACATTTCACAGACACAGACCCCAAACAGCGTCATTCTCCAGTCAAACATTTTACAGACACAGACCCCAAACAGCGTCATTCTCCAGTCAAACATTTCACAGACACAGACCCCAGAACAGCTTCATTCTCCAGTCAAACATTTCACAGACACAGACCTCAGAACAGCGTCATTCTCCAGTCAGGGAACTGCAAACATTTCACAGACACAGACCCCAGAACAGCTTCATTCTCCACTCAAACATTTCACAGACACAGACCCCAGAACAGCTTCATTCTCCAGTCAAACATTTCACAGACACAGACCTCAGAATAGCTTCATTCTCCAGTCAAACATTTCACAGACACAGACATCAGAAGAGCTTCATTCTCCAGTCAAACATTTCACGGACACAGACCTCAGAACAGCTTCATTCTCCAGTCAAACATTTCACAGACACAGACCTCAGAACAGCGTCATTCTCCAGTCAAACATTTCACAGACACAGACCCCAAACAGCGTCATTCTCCAGTCAAACATTTTACAGACACAGACCCCAAACAGCGTCATTCTCCAGTCAAACATTTCACAGACACAGACCCCAGAACAGCTTCATTCTCCAGTCAAACATTTCACAGACACAGACCTCAGAACAGCGTCATTCTCCAGTCAGGGAACTGCAAACATTTCACAGACACAGACCCCAGAACAGCATCATTCTCCAGTCAGGGAACTGCAAACATTTCACAGACACAGACCTCAGAACAGCATTCTCCAGTCAAACATTTCACAGACACAGACACCCAAACAGTGTCATTCTCCAGTCAAACATTTCACAGACACAGAGCAAGAATACATGAGCAACGGCTGAGTGGTTAAAGCATTGGACTTTCAATCTGAGAGTCCTGGGTTTGAATCTTGGTAATGGCACCTGGTGGGTAAAGGGTGGAGATTTTTCCAGTCCCCCAGGTCAACATATGGACAGACCTGCTGGTGCCTGAACCCCCTTGATGTGTATACACACACAGATCAAATATGCATGTTAAAGATCCTGTAATCCATGTCAGCAATCGGTGGGTTATGGAAACCAGAACATACCCAGCATGCACACCCCTGAGTATGGCTCCCTACATGGTGGGTTATGGAAACCAGAACATACCCAGCATGCACACCCCCGAGTATGGCTGCCTACATGGTGGGTTATGGAAACCAGAACATACCCAGCATGCACACCCCTGAGTATGGCTGCCTACATGGTGGGTTATGGAAACCAGAACATACCCAGCATGCACACCCCTGAGTATGGCTGCCTACATGGTGGGTTATGGAAACCAGAACATACCCAGCATGCACACCCCTGAGTATGGCTGCCTACATGGTGGGTTATGGAAACGAGAACATACCCAGCATGCACACCCCCGAGTATGGCTGCCTACATGGTGGGTTATGGAAACCAGAACATACCCAGCATGCACACCTCTGAGTATGGCTGCCTACATGGTGGGTTATGGAAACCAGAACATACCCAGCATGCACACCCCTGAGTATGGCTGCCTACATGGTGGGTTATGGAAACCAGAACATACCCAGCATGCACACCCCTGAGTATGGCTGCCTACATGGTGGGTTATGGAAACCAGAACATACCCAGCATGCACACCTCTGAGTATGGCTGCCTACATGGTGGGTAAATAAACAAAACAGTCATACATGTAAAATGTTACATGTCTGTCTCAGCGTGTATGTGTGCATGCCTGAAATGTGAATGACACAGGAAACAAATAATGAGTGCCCAACGGCAGCCTTCAGTTGGCACTACCCAGGTAAGCAGCCAGATGTGCAAATGAACCCAAGTTTAAAAAGTGCTTAAAGCTTGGTCTCCAACCAAAGATAGGTGCTATATAAGTATCCATATCAAATGGAATCAAATCAAGAAAACAGTCTACACACCTTTTCTCCATTCTTGGTGAAGTAGAAAACGGCTGATTCACTGGGAACGTACTCTGACAGCCAGTGCCCCTCCACTCCAAACCCAAACCTGCTGCCTGGGTCTAATTCAAACCTGTCACAATGAAACAGACAGCAGGCAAACGTGTCAGAAACGAAAATAAGTACAGTATTCAAGTAGCGTGGTGAATCCTTGTGCAGAGACAAACCAAAGCACTTTCACTCACAATTTTCACAACGCATGAATAACTGATGCAGAGACAAACCAAAGCACTTTCACTCACAATTCCTTGTGCAGAGACAAACCAAAGCACTTTCACTCACAATTCCTTGTGCAGAGACAAACCAAAGCACTTTCACTCACAATTCCTTGTGCAGAGACAAACCAAAGCACTTTCACTCACAATTCCTTGTGCAGAGACAAACCAAAGCACTTTCACTCACAAATCCTTGTGCAGAGACAAACCAAAGCACTTTCACTCACAAATCCTTGTGCAGAGACAAACCAAAGCACTTTCACTCACAATTCCTTGTGCAGAGACAAACCAAAGCACTTTCACTCACAATTCCTTGTGCAGAGACAAACCAAAGCACTTTCACTCACAATTTTCACAACACATTAAAAACTGATGCAGAGACAAACCAAAGCACTTTCCCTCACAATTTTCACAACACATAAATAACTGATGCAAAGGGGTCAATAACAATACATGTACGTCTGTGGACCCACAACATTCACATGTAAGTCTGTGGACCCACAACATTCACATGTAAGTCTGTGGACCCACAACATTCACATGTAAATCTGTGGACCCATAACATTCACATGTAAGTCTGTGGACCCACAACATTCACATGTAAGTCTGTGGACCCACAACATTCACTTGTAAGTCTATGGACCCACAACATTCACATGTAAGTCTATGGACACACAACATTCACATGTAAGTCTGTGGACCCACAACATTCACATGTATGTAAGTCTGTGGACCCACAACATTCACATGTAAGTCTATGGACCCACAACATTCACATGTAAGTCTGTGGACCCACAACATTCACATGTAAGTCTATGGACCCACAACATTCACATGTAAGTCTATGGACCCACAACATTCACATGTATGTAAGTCTACGGACCCACAACATTCACATGTAAGTCTATGGACCCACAACATTCACATGTATGTAAGTCTATGGACCCACAACATTCACATGTAAGTCTATGGACCCACAACATTCACATGTAAGTCTGTGGACCCACAACATTCACTTGTAAGTCTGTGGACCCACAACATTCACATGTAAGTCTATGGACCCACAACATTCACTTGTAAGTCTATGGACCCACAACATTCACATGTAAGTCTGTGGACCCACAACATTCACATGTATATAAGTCTATGGACCCACAACATTCACATGTAAGTCTATGGACCCACAACATTCACATGTAAGTCTATGGACCCACAACATTCACTTGTACGTCTATGGACCCACAACATTCACATGTATGTATGTCTATGGACCCACAACATTCACATGTATGTAAGTCTATGGACCCACAACATTCACATGTAAGTCTATGGACCCACAACATTCACTTGTATGTAAGTCTATGGACCCATAACATTCACATGTAAGTCTATGGACCCACAACATTCAAATGTATGTAAGTCTACGGACCCACAACATTCACATGTATGTAAGTCTATGGACCCACAACATTCAAATGTATGTAAATCTATGGACCCACAACATTCACATGTATGTAAGTCTATGGACCCACAAAATTCACATGTAAGTCTGTGGACCCACAACATTCATATGTATGTGAGTCTATGGACCCACAACATTCACATGTAAGTCTGTGGACCCACAACATTCACATGTAAGTCTGTGGACACACAACATTCACATGTCAGTCTGTGGACCCACAACATTCACATGCATGTAATTCTGTGGACCCACAACATTTACATACATGTAAGTCTATGGACCCACAACATTCAAATGTATGTAAGTCTACGGACCCACAACATTCACATGTATGTAAGTCTGTGGACCCACAACATTCACATGTAAGTCTGTTGACCCATAACATTCACTTGTAAGTCTGTGGACCCACAATATTCACATGTAAGTCTACGGACCCACAACATTCACTTGTAAGTCTATGGACCCACAACATTCACATGTAAGTCTGTGGACCCACAACATTCACATGTATGTCTATGGACCCACAACATTCACATGTAAGTCTATGGACCCACAACATTCACTTGTATGTCTATGGACCCACAACATTCACATGTAAATCTATGGACCCACAACATTCACATTTATGGAAGTCTATGGACCCACAACATTCACATATAAGTCTGTGGACCCATAACATTCACTTGTATGTAAGTCTATGGACCCACAACATTCACTTGTATGTAAGTCTATGGACCCACAACATTCATATGTAAGTCAATGGACCTACAACATTCATATGTAAGTCAATAGACCTACAACATTCACATGTAAGTCTATGGACCCACAACATTCACTTGTATGTAAGTCTATGGACCCACAACATTCACATGTATGTAAGTCTATGGACCCACAACATTCACTTGTAAGTCTGTGGACCCACAACATTCACATGTATGTAAGTCTATGGACCCACAACATTCACATGTATGTAAGTCTATGGACCCACAACATTCACTTGTAAGTCTATGGACCCACAACATTCACATGTATGTAAGTCTATGGACCCACAACATTCACATGTAAGTCTATGGACCCACAACATTCAAATGTATGTAAGTCTACGGACCCACAACATTCACATTTATGGAAGTCTATGGACCCACAACATTCACATGTATGTAAGTCTATGGACCCACAACATTCACTTGTAAGTCTATGGACCCACAACATTCACATGTATGTAAGTCTATGGACCCACAATATTCACATGTAAGTCTATGGACCCACAACATTCACATGTATGTAAGTCTATGGACCCACAACATTCACATGCAAGTCTGTGGACCTACAACATTCACATGTATGTAAGTCTATGGACCCACAACATTCACATGTAAGTCTATGGACCCACAACATTCAAATGTATGTAAGTCTGTGGACCCACAACATTCACATGTATGTAAGTCTATGGACCCACAAAATTCAAATGTAAGTCTATGGACCCACAACATTCACTTGTATGTAAGTCTATGGACCCACAACATTCACATGTAAGTCTGTGGACCCACAACATTCACATGTATGTAAGTCTATGGACCCACAACATTCACTTGTATGTAAGTCTATGGACCCACAACATTCACTTGTATGTAAGTCTATGGACCCACAACATTCACATGTAAGTCTATGGACCCACAACATTCACATGCATGTACGTCTGTGGACCCACAACATTCACTTGTAAGTCTATGGACCCACAACATTCACATGTATGTATGTCTATGGACCCACAACATTCACATGTATGTAAGTCTATGGACCCACAACATTCACATGTAAGTCTATGGACCCACAACATTCACATGCATGTAAGTCTATGGACCCACAACATTCACATGCATGTAAGTCTATGGACCCACAACATTCACAGGTAAGTCTGTGGACCCACAACATTCGCATGCATGTATGTCTCTAATGACAATATTCGTAAATTATAAACTCTGGAAAGAAAGAGGGAGAGGAGGAAGGGGGTACTTTGGAAAGAGGCAGGTTTCATGGCCAGACTGGAAAGAGGCAGGTTTCATGACCAGACTGGAAAGAGGCAGGTTTTATGGCCAGACTGGAAAGAGGTAGGTTTTATAACCAGACTGGAAAGAGATCAGTGCAGGGATCTGGTGGAGTGAAGGAGGGAGTAAATGAGTGTGGGGGCTGTGTGTGTGTGTGTGTGTGTGTGTGTGTGTGTGTGTGTGTAAGCCTCCCACCCACACACACAAAGTCTTCATCACCAACCCTTCCACGGCACCACCGCTTCGCTCCTTGGACTCCATGGGGAAGCGCTCGGACATCAGCGTGTCGTGCATGCAGCCCAGAACAAAGCCCGTTTCCGCTGGCTTGCTTTGTCCCAGACACTCCACCTCAAAGAAAGGGTGGGAGCGACTGAGAGGCTGGCGGGACACCATCATGCCCAGAATGCCGTCTGAGTCCGTTATGCTCCTGAAAACACAACCACACGTCGGTGACTGCTGTGTCTTCTACTCCTCCTCCTCCTCCTCCTCCTTCTTCTTCTTCTTCTTTTTCTTTTTCTCCCTTAAAGCACCTGAAAAGTTCAGTTTTAGCGAGCTCGTCACGGAAAATTACAAACTGCGTTAAATCAGTTTAACATAGGCAGACATAAATGGAATAGATTTAAAGATGGAATTGTGATGGATCTGCCAGTATATAATACTTGTAGTTTACTGATCCGACAAAAGAGATATTAATTAAATACGCTGTGTCAGAAACACAGATTAGAGCTCACCCAATCGCAACATTGGTTATGGAGTCGTTGTGTGGCTTGAAGGACAAAATGACGTAAGCTTAGCCTCAGTTAAAATCTTTAGACTGACGAATGATTAAACTGAAATAAAGTATGCTTCTAATTGATTAAAGTGTGTGTGTAAGCATAACAAATATAATATTACAGTGAACGATACAGAGACTTAATTTTTAATAGGTGTTTAGAGAATAGGTTTAGAAAGGGCTTTGCATCAAACCAGGAATGGCATCACACATTCTGTGCGAGTCATTGAAGACTGGCATGTTAGTTGTGAAAACAGCATCTGCTATAGCTCAGCTTTCAGTTTGTGGTCAGCTGAACTATGGTTATTTGCAGCCAGCTGAGCACTTGGCTACAGTAATGCTAAACTTTTCAGAAGTTGTTTATAACTCAGATCTCAAAATGTACTTTGTTCAAAGATGAGTTTAGGCAGAGTACCTATGGTCTGTCACTGGCCTCATACTGAATACACAATTGGCTGTTTCAGGCAGATGTGCACTTACAAACAGCATGTAAAATGCGCTTGAAATATCACTGTTTCAACCACCACTTGACAGTTATTCAGTAGTTTAGAAATGAGAACTGTGGTTTTCCATTGAAAAAAAAAGAAAGAAAAAAGAAAGCACAATCACAAGAAATGGCCTCTTGTTGTTAGCAGTGCTCATACACTGGCCTTTTTTTGTTAGCAAGAAACAGAGAGACAATAGAAAGAAAACAGAAAAAGTCAAAGAAACTGCAAGACAGAAGTTTCTGAATTCATTAGTTTCTGAAATTGTCCTGCAAAATTCATGTAGTAGTATCTATCATTATAATTATAATTATCATCATCATCATTATCATTTCTTTATCTATGCATCTCTTTATTCATCTATATCTTTTATTTTGCTGAACATAATGATGTTTAATGTGGTTTCTGTGGTGTGTTTCTTCCTCAGTAGCAACAGCACACACATTATTGTATGCCAGGTCATTAAGAAAATACAGACATGACAGTCTTGACATACATCAAAAAAGAAATAAAAATCTAACATGTATACTTCCAGGATGTGAACAAATAACACAGGCATATATATATATATATATATATATATATATATATATATATATATATAATCACTTTCTTTACAGAGAGAATAGGAGAGAGAGTGAGTCAGGTCAGATAGATATATCTGCTACTGGTAACCTGGATCCCAGTACTACCTGTCACAGGGTCGAATTGCTGGCAACTAAACCAGCACCCCCACCAGTCCTCTCAAGAGGATAGTGTGGACGGTGGCTAGACACCCTGGTGGAAATAAATGACCCATCAAAGGACGCCAGCTCTGGAGAGCTACCTGTGGCCACCTAGCTAAGGGAGTAAACCCTGACAGAAAATCCGGTGCAGGGCCCCAAAGGCGGTTGGATGGCAATCTTTGTCACTTTCTGGTAGCTCCTGCGGCCGCGTTGGCACCAAAACGTAACAGCCTTGCTGTTCCTTTGGATCTGTCACCGAGGTGGAGAGGGGGGACAAGCTGCATGGGCAACAGCCTATCTTCCATATTACATTGCCCAGGCTTATATCCGTCCGTCCATCCACAAACACTTTGCACCTACAACCTGGAGAGGACACTCCAACTTCGCTACTAGCACTAGCGTCAGAACAACACGTGAAGCAACAGTTACCAGTTATAAGTCAGCACTCAACTGGCGTAGAAACAACGCCAGGGGTTGCTTTTGATGGTGGGAGGGACCTTCACGTCCCACTAGACAGCTACCGCCTGCCCAAGCTGGGCAGCCCCCAACCAATTAGGTGCTGTCCTGCCACGAACTGCCTTCTATGGGTGTATGAAGATTAGGAGAATATCCGACAAGCAGGTCATTAATTTCCTCACCAGGCAAAAAGAAAACTTCAAGAAACAGCTCAACAATGAAACTGGCCAGTTGGAATGTCTGGACAGTGATGCCTGGGCTCTCCCAAGATCTGTAAGACATCAGTGACGCCAGAAATAATAATAATAATAATAATGGATACTTATATAGCACACTATCCAGAAATCTGCTCTAGGTGCTTTACAAAAACGCTTTTGATAACATAAAACATTATATCTATGTTACATACACACACCAAAATGTGACCACACACACACACACACACGCACGCACGCACGTACGCGCACACACTCACGCACGCACGCACACACACACACACACTGCATACATACATTTTAACATACATGTGTATCTAACAGCTACCCTAACAAATACGCACACATAGGCAGGCACAAACTTACATAAACACACGCACACACAATACACATTCATATACATGCATGTAGTTGTGGACCTGCCACAATTGAACTTATTGCTGAGGGAAAAGGTGAGTTTTGAGACGAGATTTAAAAGATGCGAGGGAATCAGAGTGACGGAGGTTATCAGGGAGCTTGTTCCACGTCTTTGGCGATTGAAAAGAAAACGATCTGTGTCCATAGGTCTTACTTCTGACGTGAGGTATCCTGAGAAGTCGAGTATCAGAGGAAGAACGGAGCTGGCGAGACGGGGTATAGATATGGATGAGTTCAGAAAGATACTTGGGGCCAGATCCGTTGACTGCAGAAAAGGTCAGAGTGGATAGCTTATAGTCTATTCGATCAGAAACAGGCAACCAGTGGAGAGACTGAAGGAGAGGAGAAACATGGTCAAATTTAGAAGCTCTGCAAATGAGTCTGGCAGCGTTATTCTGAATTCGTTGGAGTCTGTCTAACAGGTATTTGGGAAGGCCGGCCAAAAGAGAGTTGCAGTAATCCAATCTTGAGAGAACCAGAGAGCATACAAGTGTCTTGGTTGCATCGGTTGAGAGATAGTGGCGGATAGAGCTGATTCTACGCAGTTCCAAATAGGCAACTTTACAGATATTCGAAATGTGCTGTTGGAAGGAAAGAGACTGGTCCAGGATTACACCAAGACTGCGAACAGAGGGAGAAAGTGAAACAGGTGTGCTATTGATCAGAACAGAGTCAGGAAAGGAAGGATGTTGACGAAACTTCTTTGGACAGGTTATCATCAATTCAGTCTTATCATCATTTAATTGCAGCTTGTTGAGAGTCATCCAGTCCTTTAGGCCAGCAATGCACTCCTGTGTTTGAGTCACCAGTGCATCAAATTCAGCTATGGAAGCCGACTGATAAAGTTGTGTGTCATCAGCAAAGCTCTCATGCGACATCGCATGATGACTGATGACATCCGACACAGGAGCCGCATACAGCACGAAAAGAACAGGACCTAGGACGGACCCTTGTGGGACACCATATTTCAAGGCAGATATTCTAGAGTATGTACCATTTACACACACTTTCTGTGTACGATCTGACAGGTAAGACGTGATCCATGCTAGTGCAGTGTCACGAATACCAAAGGAAGTTTTAAGTCTGTTCAAGAGGATAGAGTGGTCGATAGTGTCAAAAGCTGCTGACAAATCTAAGAGAGCGAGAACAGATATCTTATCCTCATCAAATCCCGAAAGCAAATCATTCACTATTCTAAGAAGGGCTGTTTCGCAACTATGACCACGTCTATAAGCTGACTGGTGGGAATTAAGTAAGCCATTCTGCTCCAAATGAGCTAAGAGCTGAGACAATATGATCTTTTCTAGCAGTTTTGATAAAAATGACAGATTAGAGACAGGTCGATAATTTTTCAAGCAATTATGATCCAAAGATGGTTTCTTGATGAGTGGACGTACAATAGCAGACTTGAAGCTTTCAGGGAAACAACCAGACAGCAAGGAAGAATTGATGACATGAGTAATATGTGGCAGTAGAACATCAATACATTCAACCAACAAAGAAGACGGGACAGGGTCAAGCTCACAGGATTTCGGACAAGCGCTCAGACACACTTTCTTCACAAAATCTTCAGTTACCGGTTGGAAACAATGTAAAACAGGACCACTGTACACGCGTTCTTGAACAGGTGAAGAAGGAGACACAACAGAGTCAAGCTTCTCACGAATGCATGATATTTTGCCGGTGAAGAAGTCAGAAAACTTTTGAGGGAGTTCCTGCGCCGAAAATGTTGTAGGGAGAGGAGTGTTTTTCATTTTACCTAGTAGATTGTTCGTAGCGTTGAAAAGCTGTTTGGCTGAAAGACAGCTGTCATAAACAGCAAGCTGAAGAGACTAAATGTGGACATTGCCACTCTGCAGGAAACACGGCTGGCTGACTCAGGAACACTAAAGGAGAGGGACTACACCTTCTTCTGGCAAGGAAAAGCTCTGATGCCCCAAGAGAGTACGGAGTAGGCTTTGCAGTCAGGAACAGCCTGCTGAACATGATCGAACCAGGCAGCGGCGGTTCAGAATAACTGCTGACTCTCAGCCTCAACACCTCCCAAGGCTATGTCAATCTCGTCAGCACATATGCTCCAACTCTGTCCGCCTCTCCAGACGCCAAGGATGAGTTCTACAAAAAATCTCGCATCAACCATAAGGAACATCCCAAGGAGAGAACAACTTGTTCTCCTGGGCGACTTCAATGCCAGAGTGGGTGCAGACAACGATTCATGGCCCTCCTGTCTTGGTTCCTTTGGAGTGGGGAAAATGAATGAGAACAGACAGCGACTACTTGAGTTTTGTACCTGCCATGAACTGTGCATCGCCAACTCCTTCAAGATGAAGCCCCAACACAAAGTCTCCTGGAGGCACCCGCGCTCAAAACATTGGCACCAACTGGATCTGATCCTAGTAAGACGAGCTGCCATCAAAAACACTCGCTCTTACCACAGCGCAGACTGCAACACAGACCACTCTGTGGTATGCTGCAAGCTGAGACTGCAACCGAAGAAGTTCCACTGCTTGAAGAAGCAAGGGAACTCTCACATTGACGTCAGCAAGATGTCTCAGCCAGACCTTGTAGAACAGTTCACAGAGGCCTTTGAGAGAGAATTTGATGCATTGCAGCCCAGAGACTCTGCCACAGAAAGATGGGAAACACTATGAGACACCATGCACTGCATTGCTATGGCCACCTTTGGGTAGAAGACCGCAAAGTCCCACAACTGGTTTTAAGGCCTGATCATCAGAGATGACTCCCAGTATTGAGGCCAAGCGTGCTGCACTCACCAAGTATAAACAGTCACCCAGTGAGAAGAACCTGCAAATCCTCAGGGCCGCTAGGAGTAAGGTTCAGCTTAATGCCAGGCGATGTGCAACTGAGTACTGGACAGAGCTCAGTGAAGAGATACAGAATGCTGCTGAAAGAGACAACATCCGAGGGATGTATGATGGTATCAAGAAGGCACTGGGACCAACACAGAGCAAGACTGCCCCCCTCAAATCCTCCACTAGGGAAGTAATCAACGATCCTGGCCAGCAGATGGAGAGATGGGCGGAACACTACTCCGACCTCTACTCCACAGAAAACATGGTGTCCAACTCAGCCCTTGATGCCATCAAGTGCATGCCAGTCATGGAAGAACTTAATGCTGAGCCAACTGAGGACGAACTCAGCAAGGCCATTAACAGCCTGACATCAAGCAAGGCACCTGGCAGCGACGGAATTCCCCCAGACCTCATTAAACACTGCAAGACTACTCTTCTGCATCCTCTGCACACAGTCCTCTATCAGTGCTGGGATGAGGGAGCTGTACCACAGGACATGAGGGACGCCAAGATTATCACCCTCTACAAAAACAAGAGCAAAAGGAGCGACTGCAACGACTACAGAGGCATCTCGCTTCTCAGCATTGTAGGCAAAGTCTACGCTTGGGTCCTCCTAATTCGCCTGCAGAAACTGGCCGAACGCGTTTACCTGGAATCACAGTGCGGTTTCCGAGCAGAGAGATCCACGGTAGACATGATGTTCTCCCTTCGCCAAATCCAGGAGAAGTGCAGAGAGCAGAGGATGCCCCTGTATGTCGGATTCATTGACCTCACCAAGGCCTTTGACCTAGTCAGCAGAGACAGCCTTTTCAGGGCGCTTCAAAAGATCGGCTGCAGCCCCAAATAGCACAGCTTCAATCTCACCCGCTTCAGAGCAAGGACAAAAGTCCACGAAGCCCTCATCAGAGACATGTTCTTTGCTGACGATGCCGCAGTTGTGACCCACACCCAGTGGGACTTGCGGTCACTGATGGACTGCTTCTCCCAAGCCTGACAAAGATTTCGGTCTGACCATCAGTCTCAAGAAGACAAACGTCCTAGGCCAAGACACGCCATCTCTACCAGCCATCACCATTGGTGACTACGAGCTTGAAGTCATCCATCAATTCACTTACCTTGGGTCCACCATCACCGACAACCTCTCCCTTGACACCGAGATCGACAAGAGGATCGGGAAGGCAGCCACAACACTAGCCCACCTCACACAAAGAGTGTGGACAAATCCCAAGCTGACCACAAAGACAAAGATGGCTGTATACAACGCCTGCATCCTCAGCACCTTGCTGTATGGCAGTGAGGCATGGACCACACATGCTCGTCAGGAGAAAAGGCTCAACACCTTCCACCTGAGAAACCTACAGCGCATACTCGGCATCTCCTGGCAAGACAAGGTGACAAACACCAAAGTCCTGACTCGCGCTGGCCTCCCAACCATGTATACCATGCTGAGACAGCGTCGGCTGCGCTGGCTGAGCCACGTTCGCCACATGGAAGATGGTTGCATCCTAAAAGACATCCTTTATGGAGAGCTCGCCATGGGGCAGAGAAGCATCGGCTGCCCACAGCTGAGATACAAAGACGTTTGCAAACGTGACATGAAGATGAAGATCAACACTGAGTCTTTGGAGGACCTTGCAGATGACTGCAACAGATGGAGAAGCACTCTCAAGAATCAGCTACAGATTGGTGAGGACAAACTGTCAGCTGCTGCACCAGAAAAGTGAGCTCGCAGAAAAGGGACAGCAGCCAACAGACCAGCATCAGCTTACACATGTGACTGCTGTGACAGAGACTGTCTCTCTCACATCAGTCTCTACAGTCACAGGCGTCGCTGCTTGGTCCAAGCAGACAGCCCAGTTAGACATCAGGTCGGATATACTCTATCCATGGTCAGCCATGACCGAAGGAGGCCTATACTACACACAGGAGAGAGAGAGAGAGAAAGACAGACAGACAGACAGAGACAGAGAGAGAAAGAGACACACAGAGAGACAAAGAGAGAGACAGAGAGAATGAGAGACAGAGACAGGGAGACAGAGGCAGAGACAGAGAGAGAAAGAGACACACAAGGAGACAGAGAAAGACAGACAGAATGAGAGAGACAGAGACATAGAGAGAGACTGAGAGAGAAAGAGACACAGCAAGAGACAGAGAGAGAGACACAGAGAGAGAGAGAGAGAGAGAGAGAGAGAGAGAGAGAGAGAGATAGAGACAGAGCTCAAAATGGAAACCAAAGGACAGGCAGGAGACTGACTGAAAAACCCCATCATCAGACAGTCGACACAGGTGGCTGGAGTAGGGGAAGATGAACCCTGCACTGGACTTGTAGTTAATGGACGAACGTGTGGGGTGTTCTGGGTTGATGGATTCCTGTGGACACACCACCACAATATTGTTTTAAATGTCCAGGTTAAAAAATGCATAGAAGTCTGAACATGCAATGTAACATCAGGAAAAAAAAAAAAAAAACACCGAAAAAAGCAACAACAAAAAACAACAAACAAAAACAAGCAATCAAACAAAAACTCAAAACGGTACAGACAAACAGACGAAGATATACAGAGAGCATCAAATAAGATAGAAGAGCAATCAGATCAGGAAATTCTACAACATGATGTAAGGTTTTTAATCATAATAGTCACAGAATCACAAGCAAGTAGAAGGGGAAAAAATCAGGTTCAGTTTCAGTTTCAGTAGCTCAAGGAGGCTTCACTGTGTTCGGACAAATCCATATATGCTACACCACATCTGCCAAGCAGATGCCTGACCAGCAGCGTAACCCAACACGCTTAGTCAGACCTTGAGAAAAAAAAGAAAAAAAGAAAAGAAAAGAAAAAGATATAAGTAAATAAATAAGTAAATAATAGATAAATACATAAAAAAGAACTACTACTAATAATAATAATATTTACAATGCGCAAAAACTTGATGAAGTCAACTATAAGCGTACAAAAATAAAAATAAATAGATAAATAAATAAATAAAATAGAATAAAATAAATAAATAAAATAAAAAAGACAACAATGATAAATAAGCAAAAAAATGTAAAACATGCAGACACACATTCACACATACACACACATATGCATAACAGATATGCACCAAACATGCAGTTTCACAGATATGAAAGCACAATCAATTACACATAAACGTACATGAGCCCCAACACACACAGACACACACACACACATTACCCTGCACCCCCTCTACCCCCCCTCCTCTACACACTCACTTCTAGGCTATGTATTGCAGCTTCCACGGCACACACACACACACACAAACACACACACACACACACACACACACACACACTTACTTGTACAAGCACATACACATACGCCCATATCCCCCACCCTCAACTCCACACACATATATACATATATATATATGCACACCCGCACGTTCCAATATTCCGTTGCCCCCACAGTGTAGGCATGCATACACTCACATACCTCATCCTCTATCCCCCCCTTTCCCCCCAACACACCCCCCACCCCACCCCCCACCCCTTCCCACACACACATATGCACTTGCACAGAACTCTCCTGACACTTGTGTACACTTACACCCTCGCGTATTGTATTTGGAAAAGCCCACACAGACTCTGTTCCGTTTTGAAGAAATTTGTGCAATGTTGGTTTGGAAATGATGTCGATATTTGTTTGATTTGCAAAGCATCGTGCTCTACCTTTCATGCCAGACTTATGGCCGCTCCCTCTCTCTACCTTTATTTCTTTGAGGCGATCGATGGTGTGATGGCCTTCTACCTGTTCTGTTTGATATTCTTTGACTTTTCTGAGGATTTCCAATTTTCCTAGATGGAGGCCGCTTGTCGTTGTTGCGTTACCAGCAAGTCTGTCAGCTTGCTCATTTCCCTTAACACCTGCATGTCCCGGGCAGTATGACCATGTAAGTTTTTTAATCCGAAAGTTGCGCATTGCCTTACGCCACTCTGGGCTTCCCATTCATTAAATAGTCCGATTGAGATTTATTTTTATTTTTTAAAAGGCAATGTAAAAGAACCAGTCTGTATGAAAATTTTGCATTCTATTGATTTTTGCATTATGTTTTTCTATCTCATGCCTGCACTTCAATAGGTTGCAGTCTCACATTTTCAACTCTCCACTGAATCATATTCTGGATGACCCACATGATGCAAACCATCAGGAGTGTGGGTGAAGGGGCTGGGGGATTCCCAAACAGGCAAGTTTGAATGCAAGTAAATGTATTTATATCTAATTTTTGTTGCAAATGCCACAAGTCGTCCTGTCATCATCATCATCATTATTCTGTCCAGCTTGAACAGCAAACAGAAAAATGAGACACACAGAAGGGAGGTGAATGCATACATGACACAACCGTAAAGTGTTCAGGTTCATATGTACAGAGATGTAGAACACATGACACAACCGTAAAGTGTTCAGGTTCATATGTACAGAGATGTAGAACACATGACACAACCGTAAAGTGTTCAGGTTCATATGTACAGAGATGCAGAACACATGACACAGCTGTAAAGTGTTCAGGTTCACATGTACAGAGATGTAGAACACATGACACAGCTGTAAAGTGTTCAGGTTCACATGTACAGAGATGTAGAGCTCATGACACAACCGTAAAGTGTTCAGGTTCACATGTACAGAGAAGTAGAACACATGACACAACTGTAAAGTGTTCAGGTTCACATGTACAGAGAAGTAGAACACATGACACAACTGTAAAGTGTTCAGGTTCACATGTACAGAGATGTAGAGCTCATGACACAACTGTCAAGTGTTCAGGTTCACATGTACAGAGAAGTAGAACACATGACACAACTGTAAAGTGTTCAGGTTCATATGTACAGAGATGTAGAGCTCATGACACAACTGTAAAGTGTTCAGGTTCACATGTACAGAGAAGTAGAACACATGACACAACTGTAAAGTGTTCAGGTTCACATGTACAGAGATGTAGAGCTCATGACACAACTGTAAAGTGTTCAGGTTCACATGTACAGAGAAGTAGAACACATGACACAACTGTAAAGTGTTCAGGTTCATATGTACAGAGATGTAGAGCTCATGACACAACCGTAAAGTGTTCAGGTTCACATGTACAGAGAAGTAGAACACATGACACAACTGTAAAGTGTTCAGGTTCACATGTACAGAGAAGTAGAACACATGACACAACTGTAAAGTGTTCAGGTTCACATGTACAGAGAAGTAGAACACATGACACAACTGTAAAGTGTTCAGGTTCACATGTACAGAGAAGTAGAACACATGACACAGCTGTAAAGTGTTCAGGTTCACATGTACAGAGATGTAGAGCTCATGACACAACCGTAAAGTGTTCAGGTTCACATGTACAGAGAAGCAGAACACATGACACAGCTGTAAAGTGTTCAGGTTCACATGTACAGAGATGTAGAACACATGACACAGCTGTAAAGTGTTCAGGTTCACATGTACAGAGATGTAGAGCTCATGACACAACCGTAAAGTGTTCAGGTTCACATGTACAGAGAAGCAGAACACATGACACAGCTGTAAAGTGTTCAGGCTCACATATACAGAGATGTAGAACACATGACACAGCTGTAAAGTGTTCAGGCTCACATGTACAGAGATGTAGAACACATGACACAGCTGTAAAGTGTTCAGGTTCACATGTACAGAGATGTAGAACACATGACACAGCTGTAAAGTGTTCAGGTTCACATGTACAGAGATGTAGAACACATGACACAGCTGTAAAGTGTTCAGGATCACATGTACAGAGATGTAGAACACATGACACAGCTGTAAAGTGTTCAGGTTCACATGTACAGAGAAGTACAACACATGACACAGCTGTAAAGTGTTCAGGCTCACATGTACAGAGACGTAGAGCAAAAAGTCAAAGAATATCAAACAGAACAGGTAGAAGGCCATCACACCATCGATCGCCTCAAAGAAATAAAGGTAGAGAGAGGGAGAGGCCATAAGTCTAGCATGAAAGGTAAAGCACGATGCTTTGCAAATCAAACAAATATCGGCATCATTTCCAAACCAACATTGCACAAATTTCTTCAAAACGGAACAGAGTCTGTGTGGGCTTTTCCAAATACAATAGACTGAGCAACACACTAGACGCCACGTTCTTGGCATCAGAGATCTTTTCCCACCCCTCTTGCGGCCAATCAGTGGCAGCCTCTGTGTGTGTGTGTATGTGTGTGTTTGTGTGTCTCTGTGGGTCTGTGTGTTTGTGTGCGTGTGTGCGTGCGCGAGGGTGTAAGTGTACACAAGTGTCAGGAGAGTTCTGTGCATGCACGTGTGTGTGTAGGGGGGATGTGGGGGGGAGGCAGAGGATGAGGTATGTGTGTGCATGCATGCCTACACTGTGGGAGCAACGGAATATTGGAATGTGCGGGTGTGTATATATATATGTGTGTTTGGGGTTGGGGGTGGGAGATATGGTCGTATGTGTGTGTGCTTGTACAAGTAAGTGTGCCTCTGTGTGTGTGTGTGTGTGTGTGTGTGTGCCGTGGAAGGTGTGATGCGTAGCCTAGAAATGAGTGTGTGGAGGAGGGGGGGGGCGGGGGGGGGGGGGGGGTAGAGGGGGTGCAGGGTAGTGTGTGTGTGTGTGTGTGTGTGTGCTGGGGCTCATGTATGTTTATGTGTATCTGATTGTGCTTTCATATCTGTGAAACTGCATGTTTGGTGCATATCTATTATGCATATGTGTGTGTATGTGTTAATGTGTGTCTGCATGTTTTACATTTATTTGCTTATTTATCATCATTGTTGTCTTTTTTATTTTATTTTTTATTTTTATTTTATTTTTATTATTTTTTTTTTTTTTTTTTGTATGCTTATAGTTGACTTCATCAAGTTTTTGCACCTTATAAATATTATTATTAGTAGTAGTAGTTCTTTTTTATATATTTATCTATTATTTATTTATTTATTTATTTATTTATTTTTATTTTATTTTATTTTTATTTTTATCAATATAAATATATATTTAAAAATTTTTTTTGTTTGTGGCTTACCATGTCTACATGTGCAGAGATGAAGAACACATGCACCACAACTCACACAGAGATCAGATTTATGTGTGTGCACATACAAAAACACAAACATGCATATGCATCTACACAAATCACAATCTTTACCTTGTTTTTATTTTGGGGGTCCAACATAACTTCCAGTGAAAAGACATAAAACTGAAGAATGAATGGACAGACATTCACACACACCTTTGACTTCACATATGTATACCCACATACAACAAGTCAGGATACAAACACACACCTTTGACTTCATATATGTATACCCACATACAACAAGTCAGAATACACACACACCTTTGACTTCACATATGTATACCCACATACAACAAGTCAGGATACAAACACACACCTTTGACTTCATATATGTATACCCACATACAACAAGTCAGAATACACACACACCTTTGACTTCATATATGTATACCCACATACAACAAGTCAGAATACACACACACCTTTGACTTCATATATGTATACCCACATACAACAAATCAGAATACACACACACCTTTGACTTCATATATGTATACCCACATACAACAAGTCAGGATACATACACACCTTTGACTTCACATATGTATACCCACATACAACAAGTCAGGACAGACATTCACACACACCTTTGACTTCATATATGTATACCCACATACAACAAGTCAGAATACACACACACCTTTGACTTCATATATGTATACCCACATACAACAAGTCAGAATACACACACACCTTTGACTTCATGTATGTATACTCACATACAACAAGTCAGAATACACACACACCTTTGACTTCACATATGTATACTCACATACAACAAGTCAGGACAGACATTCACACACACCTTTGACTTCATATATGTATACCCACATACAACAAGTCAGGATACACATACACCTTTGACTTCATATATGTATACCCACATACAACAAGTCAGGATACACATACACCTTTGACTTCATATATGTATACCCACATACAACAAGTCAGGATACACATACACCTTTGACTTCATATATGTATACCCACATACAACAAGTCAGAATACACACACACCTTTGACTTCATATATGTATACCCACATACAACAAGTCAGGATACAAATACACACCTTTGACTTCATATATGTATACCCACATACAAGTCAGGATACACACACACCTTTGACTTCATATATGTATACCCACATACAACAAGTCAGGACAGACATATACACCTTTGACTTCATATATGTATATCCACACACAGTAAGTAAGGACATACACACACACCTTTGACTTCATATATGTATACCCACACACAGCAAGTGAGGACAGACCTAAAGAATTCCATGGGGAAAAAACCCCTATCTATACCATATTATCCCAAACATAGAGCTAATTTTGTCTGCATTACATTCAGATTTTCAAGCCCTTGACTGCAGAATCTTGGTGAAATGAGATCAGTATAGCCTGAGTTTGAAGGGCAATAACTACTTTTGTGTACTTATGAGAGGTGTAACTGATTTTCCATAAAACAAAAATGATGTGTTCTCAAAAGGTTATGCTTAAGGTTAAGACCCCATAGCCTTTTACGGCCATCGAGGCAATTAACGTCCACTGTGTCTCGGGCAAAGCATAGGAAGACAGTGCCCAATCCTCTTCCTTCCACCACTTTTAACCTTCCATAACTGAAGTCAAGTGAAGAAAATCAGAGTAAAATACCTTTCCCAAGAATCACAAGTCCTAAGTGTAACAGATTCTTCCAAGGCACCTCTCAAGAGAAAAAAGTCCATATACACAGTGATTACCTACATCCTGACCTGTGACCTCTGCACTGTTTTGGTGAGGCGATGGCCCTTCACAGAAAAGTATATTCAGCAGCAGTTCATATGGGGTTAAAACATGTTAATCAAAACCCAACAGTGCACTCAACAAAATCAAGGGGCTGAAACATGTTAATCAAAACCCAGCAGTGCACTCAACAAAATCAAGGGGTTGACACATGTTAATCAAAACCCAACCGTGCACTCAACAAAATCAAGGGGTTGACACATGTTAATCAAAACCCAACCGTGCACTCAACAAAATCAAGGGGTTGACACATGTTAATCAAAACCCAACCGTGCACTCAACAAAATCAAGGGGCTGAAACATGTTAATCAAAACCCAACAGTGCACTCAACAAAATCAGAGCATGGGAGCTGACCTTGCTGAGAACCAGAGAAATGGTGTCAGCGATGTGGTCCCGCACTTCTGCCGGCTCCAGGCTGGTGCTGAAGGGGATAAGCACCTGCGTCGGGTTGGGCGACACCAGGTGTTCAAACAGAGGCTGGACATCATGCAAATAACATTAATCAATGACACCATATACACACACATGTACATACATACACACATTCATGAATACGTACAAACACCCACACCCACACACCCACACCCACACATTTTCACACAAACAGACACACACAGTTTCATTCTGTGTCTTTCTTATTTTTCCTAATAAACCCTTCCCACACACACACATTCAAGCATGAACACACACACACACACACACACACACACACACACACACAAACACACACACACACGCGCATGCACACACACACATGCAAACACATGCATGCACACACACACATACCCCCCCCCTTCCCACACACACATCACTACTTCCTGTTATAACTTTTTTTTTTCCCAAAATATAACATGAACTAGAAGAAAAAAAAGGATACAGCAAAAAACATGTATTCAGAGCTTTCTCACTTCTTACATGATTGTTATATTCTGAATTGAATCCCCCAACCCCTCTATCACTGTCTCTGTCACTTTCCACTCAAACCCTGAGCCCCCTCAATCCCCACAAGAAATGGAAAACCCTTGCCTTCCAGTTACAAAAAATAGATAGACAAGAAAAAAAAGAACAAGAAAACAAAACAAAAAACAACCACATCACCAGACTGCAGAGGCAAGAAACAAGGAAACCTAGCACTTTGGACCCCATCGGTGCAGCTGCACTGTAATTTCTGCTGACCAGTTCAACAATTGCTGAGTGCACTGTCATTTCTGCTGACCAGTTCAACAATTGCTGAGTGCACTGTCATTTCTGCTGACCAGTTCAACAATTGCTGAGTGCACTGTCATTTCTGCTGACCAGTTCAACAACTGCTGAGTGCACTGTCATTTCTGCTGACCAGTTCAACAACTGCTGAGTGCACTGTCATTTCTGCTGACCAGTTCAACAATTGCTGAGTGCACTGTCATTTCTGCTGACCAGTTCAACAATTGCTGAGTGCACTGTCATTTCTGCTGACCAGTTCAACAACTGCTGAGTGCACTGTCATTTCTGCTGACCAGTTCAACAACTGCTGAGTGCACTGTCATTTCTGCTGACCAGTTCAACAACTGCTGAGTGCACTGTCATTTCTGCTGACCAGTTCAACAATTGCTGAGTGCACTGTCATTTCTGCTGACCAGTTCAACAATTGCTGAGTGCACTGTCATTTCTGCTGACCAGTTCAACAATTGCTGAGTGCACTGTCATTTCTGCTGACCAGTTCAACAATTGCTGAGTGCACTGTCATTTCTGCTGACCAGTTCAACAATTGCTGAGTGCACCGTCAAAGCCAAGCTTCATACACAAAATAATGCACACAGCGTCATCAAAACCATGCTCAATCCCCTTGAAAACACCTGCAAACAATGCAGAAGCTAAAGTCAATAAGGTAAAAGCACCAAGTGAGAAGCCAACTGATTGAGAATGTAAAACTGAATGTGCCAACTGCCGTCTGGAACTAACGATACTCAGTGACCAGGGGAAGTGTAACAACCATGTGTTTCAGATGAATCAACACCCCAAGAACAATGTGTCAAACAAATAAAACCTGCTAGAACAAACACAGGGTAATAGTGTGAAGGGAGAGCTGGGCTCACCATCTCAGGGTCGATCTCCAAGAGGTTGAGGGTCCAGTCTTTGAGCTGGCTTTCCTTGAGGTAGACCAGGGGCTTCCTGACACTGCACTTTTTGTCCAGCAAGTAGGATGCCAGACTGTCCTTGGTCTTCAGCGGAATGATTACCAACTGGGCCTTCTTCTCCTTCTCTAGGCAGTGGCCTGAATGATTACAATGATGAATGATACAGTGCACAGTTTGTGTTTTCCACAGTGTGTTGATTATAATGATGAATGATACAGTGCAGAGTTGGTTTGTTTTTCCAAAGTGTGTTGATTACAATGATGAATGATACAGTGCACAGTTTGTGTTTTTCCAAAGTGTGTTGATTATAATGATGAATGATACAGTGCAGAGTTTGTGTTTTTCCACAGTGTGTTGATTATAATGATGAATGATCAATACAGTGCACAGTTTGTGTTTTTCCACAGTGTGTTGATTATAATGATGAATGATCAATACAGTGCACAGTTTGTGTTTTTCCAAAGTGTGTTGATTACAATGATGAATGATACAGTGCAGAGTTGGTTTGTTTTTCCACAGTGTGTTGATTATAATGATGAATGATCGATACAGTGCAGAGTTTGTGTTTTTCCACAGTGTGTTGATTATAATGACACTTCTGCAGTGTAGTGTTTATAATTTTTGAAGCTATTGCCATTGAGGAGATCATCTCCGATTATTCAGTGATTATGGGGTGGGGGTAAGAGAATAATGTTATTTATAATAGGTGTGAAATAGATTTTGTAATATGATCTGATTTTATTTAAGATGCTTTTATTTTTAGTTGTAAAATAATAATAATAATAATAATATTAATGGTATTTATATAGCACTGAATCTTGTGCAGAGACAAATAAAAGCGCTTTCGCACCAGTCATTCACACGCATGCATAACTCTAAAACTGTAGAAACTAAAGACAAGCAAGGGCAGGCAAGGGAGGCTATTTTGGGAAGAGGTGGATTTTAAGGCCAGGCTTGAAAGAGCTGAGTGTGGAGACTTGATGAAGCAAAAGAGGAAGTTCATTCCAATCGCATGGTCCAGAGACAGAGAAAGAACGGCGGCCAACAGTCGAGTGTTTGAATCTGGGTATGCGTAAACAGAGTGGATCCGAAGCCGATCGTAGTGAGCGAGATGGAGTGTAGAGGTGAAGGCAGCCGCAGAGATAGGAAGGGGCAGTTTTGTGAATACATCTATAACATAGAGTGCTGATCTTGTACTTTATTCGGTGTGAGACAGGGAGCCAGTGGAGATGTTGCAAAAGAGGAGTGATGTGCTCAGATCTTTTCTTTCTGAGAACAAGTCGGGCAGCAGAGTTTTGTATGCGCTGAAGGGACTGAATGGATGAAGCAGGCAAACCAGACAAGAGAGAGTTACAGTAGTCAAGGCGAGAGAGAATGAGAGAAACGACAAGTCTAGATGTTGCGTCAGTGGACAGATATTTCCGGACGGCACTGATGCGCAACAGTTGACAGTAGCAGGACTGACATGTCTGACTGATCAATTTTTGCATGGACAGTGTGTTGTCAAGGACAACGCCGAGGTACCTGACTGACATGGAAAGAGGGATGGATGTACTGCCAAGTTTGATTGTGTCAATTGTGATGGAAGACAGTTTTTGTTTAGTTCCTATGATCATTGCTTCAGTTTTGTCCGCGTTCAATTGTAACTTATTTCGAGCCATCCAGTTTTGAATGTCCAGGAAGCAGTTAGATGTTTCTTGCAAGAGTGACAACAATTTTTCAGGGGTATCACTCTTCTGGAGTTCATCAGCATAAGAATAATGACTGATATTATGGTGGTTGATAATTTCAGAGAGAGGAGCAGTGTTCAATGTGAAGAGCATTGGGCCTAAAACAGATCCCTGTGGGACTCCAAGTTCGATTTTAATGGGTTCAGATTGGAAATGATCAACAATGACAGGCTGGAATCGATCAGTGAGATAAGATTTGAGCCAGTTTAGAACAGTGCCATTGATACCAAATGTAAAATGAAGACGGGAAAGGATTGAATGGTCTGTCGTGACAAAGGCGGCTGACAAGTCGAGAAGAGTGAGAAGGCCAATTTTTCCTGAGTCGGACGCTAGCAGTAGATTGTTCAGAATGTGGAGGAGAGTGGTTTCGGTGCTGTGGTCAGCACGATAGGCAGACTGTTCTAAACTGGTTCAAATCTTATCTCACATAATGTCAGTCATCATCCCTATGCTGATGACACTCAACTTCAGAAGAGTGGTATCCCTGAAAAATTGTCCTCGCTCTTGCAAGAAACATCCAACTGCTTCCTGCACATACAAAACTGGATGACTCGAAATAAATTACAATTGAACGCGGACAAAACTGAAGCAATGATCATAGGAACAAAACAAAAACTGCCTTCCATCACAACTGACACAATTAAACTTGCCAGTACATCCATCCCTCTTTCCAGTTCAGTCAGGAACCTCGGTGTTGTCCTCAACAACACACTGTCCATGCAAAAATTTATCAGTCAGACATGTCAATCCTGCTACTGTTAATTGCAGCACATCAGTCCCCTCCGGAAATATCTGTCCATTGACTTAACATCTAGACTTGTTTCATTCTCTCTCGCCTTGACTACTTTAACTCTCTCCTGTCTGGTTTGCCTGCCTCATCCATTCAATCCCTTCAGTGCATACAAAACTCTGCTGCCCGACTCGTCCTCAGAAAGAGAAGATCTGAGCACATCACTCCTTTTTTGCAATATCTCCACAGGCTCCCTGTCTCACACAGAATATAAAGTACCAGATCAGCACTCTATGTTGTAAATGTATTCACAAATATGCCCTTTCCTATCTTTGTGGCTGCCTTCACTTCTACACTCCATCTCCCTCTCTATGATCGGCTTCAGATCCACTCTGTTTATGCATACCCAGATTCAAACACTCGACTGTTGGCCGCCATTCTTTTCTTTGTCTCTGGACCTTGTAATTGGAATGAACTTCCTCTTTTGCTTCGTCGGGTCTCCACACTCAGCTCTTTCAAGTCTGGCCTTAAAGCCCACCTCTTCCCAAAATAGCCTCCCTTGCCCACCTCTTCCTTGTCTTCAGGTTTTTTTTCCCAGTTTTAGAGTTATGCATGCGTGTGAATGATTGGTACGAAAGCGCTTTGATTTGTCTCTGCACAAGATTCAGCACTATATAAAAATAATTATTATTACTGTTGTTATTATTATCATTACCTGTGACAACATAAGAGTTTGTCATCACATGCATTTGTGTAATAAGTAACATGTAAAAAAGATCCTTTACGGAGAGCTCGCCACATGCAGAGAAGCATCAGCCGCCCACAGCTGAGATACAAAGACGTTTGCAAACATGACATGAAGGTGCTTGAGATCAACACTGAGTCCTGGGAAAAGCTTGCAGATGACCGCAACAGATGGAGAAGCACTCTCAAGAATCAGCTATGGATTGGTGAGGACAAACTGTCAGCTGCTGCACCAGAAAAGCGAGCTCGCAGAAAAGGGACCGCAGCCAACAGACCAGCATCAGCTTACACATTTAACCGCTGCGACAGAGACTGTTTCTCTCGCATTGG
The DNA here is from genome assembly GCF_041734735.1 of Babylonia areolata. Lineage (NCBI taxonomy): Eukaryota > Metazoa > Mollusca > Gastropoda > Neogastropoda > Buccinidae > Babylonia > Babylonia areolata. The sequence continues at coordinate 76,621 of NC_134882.1, read as the reverse complement.
TCTCTACAGTCACAGGCGACGCTGCTTGGTCCAAGCAGACAGCCCAGTTAGACATTAGGTCGGATATACTCTATCCATGGTCAGCCATGACCAAAGGAGGCCTACTACTAATAACATGTACTAAGTACTGCCAGCACATTAATAGGCTTGAGCTTATTTATCGTCACTTTACAACATAGAATTTGAATGTTTTCTTTAAGAAATGTTTTTTTGCACTTTCAGGGGTTCTCTTTTACAGTAGTGAATTGTGTGAGAGTGGAAGGGTGACAATACAAACACAAGCAGAATGCTACTATCATCAAAACATTGTCAGAATTAATTATACCATGTTCTTCCAGTTATATGACATTATATATTTATGCTTTTTGAACATGATCTCAGCTCTACTGCTCACACAGGAAGATCATTTCTGCTGTCACAAGTAACATGCATCCAGAAGCACATTTAAAACTATGACAATTCATAATATAAGCAGTTACCTTTTAATGCATACCAAACCATTTCAGTGGAGTGGAGAACAAATGGAAAAGACCCCCCAAAATGGCTGACAACAGTGTTTTAATCTTGGCTTGCTTGGAAAGCACCTTTTGACATATATATATATATATATATATATATATATATATATATAATGAAAAGGCTAAAAAGGAGAGTTCTAAGAGGTTCAGCAAAGAAACATAACCAGGGGAATCCATTTTCCTAAAGTAAATAAATCCATTTTCACGTTCACCATGAAAAAAAAACAAAAAAAAACCCAGCGTAACTGGAAGGATGAATAAACTTTCCACGAGGTGAAGCCTCCTAAAACAGCAAAAAAAATCTGAATTTTAACAAACAAAAAAATGAAAGAAAAACTGGGCACTGATTCAAGGACTTTGAGTTCCTTTAAAATCAAAGAATGTAGCACACAAAACACTCCTAGACCTTTTTCTTCTGTGAATGCATTGCTTTAGAATGCAGTCCACCTAAGGTCACATGATCATAACACATTAAGGGTTGAAAGTCCCCTCGCCTTAAAGCCATAGGAGCATTCAATTCATACCCACTGTGTCCAGGGCTTGGTATAGGACGGTGAAGCCTTAATTCTCTCCTTACACAGCTTTAATCTTTCCTCACCAAAATCAGTTAGTATCCAATCATAATTAGGAGGAGTGAGGAATATGGGAGTAAAGTGTCTTTCCTAAGGACAAAACACCATGCCTGAAATGAGGCCTCCAACTCTGATCACTGGATCAGAAATACAGCACCCAAACATACTGCACCACTGTGATCACTGGATCAGAAATACAACACCCAAACATACTGCACCACTGTGATCACTGGATCAGAAATACAACACCCAAACATACTGCACCACTGTGATCACTGGATCAGAAATACAACACCCAAACATACTGCACCACTCTGATCACTGGATCTGAAATACAACACCCAAACATACTGCACCACTCTGATCACTGGATCAGAAATACAACACCCAAACATACTGCACCACTGTGATCACTGGATCTGAAATACAACACCCAAACATACTGCACCACTGTGATCACTGGATCAGAAATACAACACCCAAACATACTGCACCACTGTGATCACTGGATCAGAAATACAACACCCAAACATACTGCACCACTGTGATCACTGGATCAGAAATACAACACCCAAACAAACTGCACCACTCTGATCACTGGATCAGAAATACAACACCCAAACATACTGCACCACTGTGATCACTGGATCAGAAATACAACACCCAAACATACTGCACCACTGTGATCACTGGATCAGAAATACAACACCCAAACATACTGCACCACTGTGATCACTGGATCAGAAATACAACACCCAAACATACTGCACCACTGTGATCACTGGATCTGAAATACAACACCCAAACATACTGCACCACTGTGATCACTGGATCAGAAATACAACACCCAAACATACTGCACCACTCTGATCACTGGATCAGAAATACAACACCCAAACATACTGCACCTTCCACAATACATTACATGAAATGTAAAAAAAAAAAAAAAAAAAAAAAAAAAAGCAACAATAAATCCAACTTACTGGTAGGATCCAGAAGGAGAGGACATCCACTGGCATTGGCCAGGTAGCGCAGGTGGACGATGGAGGTTGCCATGGCGCTCAGCTGGCAGTTTGGACAGGCCATTTTCAGCATCGCCACCCCGCTGTCCGTTATTCTGACACAGCCGTCCAGCTTGATCTGAACACACACCCACAGTTTCTGTTTCAGTTTTTGTTTCAGTTTCAGGGAGGTGTCAAAAGCAGGCAGACATCAAAGCATCCAAATCTTTGGGGAAAAAAACTAGTAGATGCTTGAATTTTGCATTAACACAACACACTGATCCATGATTAAAGCATCCAAATCTTTGGGGAAAAAAACTAGTAGATGCTTGAATTTTGCATTAACACAACACACTGATCCATGATTAAAGCATCCTCATCTTTGGGGGAAAAAAACTAGTAGATGCCTGACTTTTGCATTAACACAACACACTGATCCATGATTAAAGCATCCACATCTTTGGGGGAAAAAAACTAGTAGATGCCTGACTTTTGCATTAACACAACATACTGATCCATGATCAAAGCATCCACATCTTTGGGGGAAAAAAACTAGTAGATGCCTGACTTTTGCATTAACACAACACACTGATCCATGATCAAAGCATCCACATCTTTGGGGGAAAAAAACTAGTAGATGCTTGACTTTTGCATTAACACAACACACTGGTCAGGCTGTGGAGTTTTCAAATACATTATTTTCAATACATAATGCACTTAATATTTCTTCTCTGCTAAGACATATAATTCCATTATTAGCTGATTACACTAATTATCTCCCCTTCCCCCCTCCCCCCCCCTCGGAAACCCACCCCCACATCCCCCCACTCTCTCTCTTAAAATTAAAAAATCCTAAATCTACAGTACTTCTATTTTATCAACAATCCAAACAATAGAAAGCATACAGTGCTTGTAATATCACTGACAATGCATATGATAGTGAGATAAACAAACAAAAATCCTCAAAAGGGAAATAATTACCAAATATGCCATCCCCTGTCAAGTGTTTGTAGGAACAATCAGGAAATTTGGTAGGAACACTTCTATTTTGGTAGGAACACTCGGACTCTGAGCCACATCAGCAAACATATATTTTATCTGCAAGGCATACAAACGCTCCATAGCTTAATCCACCAGGCACAGACACTGTTTGACCAAGATGCAACTTGATTTAGCCACATTTAATCTCTTGCTTGGGCAAACGATTAAGCCGATTGGTCCACTCAATACTGTTGCAATGTAAACACACACACGACCAGCTGAGCATCATCACATGAGACCAATGTTAGTAGTGACTGCCTTGGCCTCATTATCGATAGGTCTGGAGTGTCTGGATAATGTTACAACAAGAAAGAATGTGACTATGATGTTGGCATAATGTCGGAACAAACTACGATCAAGCATAACAAAATACGGCAAAATCATAACAGTTGGCATCTCTGAATTACTCACAGAGAGATGAGAGTCGTGGCACTTTTCCTGAAGAAGGGATGCCATCCAGCAGAGGCCAGAGTCGGTGATGAGGCCACATCCCAGCAGATTGATCTCTTTCAGACTATCGCCTAAACCCTGACCAGACAATCACAATAAAATCATTCAGTTACACTGTTTATATCGACAGTCCAGCCAATGACAAAAGGGCCATCTTGGGGACCTAGACAAAAATCATAATTATGTGATGGAAATAATAATTATGGTCAACAACAATCAGAATAGTGGCACTAGTAATAACAGCTTCATAAATATTTAATTAGCAAATACAACACAAACTTTTACTTTACCATACATTCTAAAGTCTCATATATTTGCTCATGGGTTGTTGGGTTGTTGTTATTGTTTTTGTTTTGCTTTTTCACAGGGAAGGCATGGGAGTTGGTGTGTGGGTTATATATCTGTGTGTGTGTGTGTGTGTGTGTGTTCACATGGTTTCATCATTTTGAGAATTTTCTTCTTTAAAATCTGTACTAAAAATGTACATCATTTCTCAAACACAGGCAGCAGTGAATATGAAAGAAAGGAAGATAAGATGCGATGATACTTCTACCTAAAGCTTTGACATACATTAAATGGAAAACTTTTCATCAAAAAACACAACACAGAGTTATGGGATAGTCTTAGTTGTTTAGGATTCACTGAAAGGGGGAGAGAATGATGAATCCATCAGTGCCAACAGAATCATGACTGGAAATAGTAAACAGACTACGATTTCAGAACCAATGGAATTCCCATATGTCTCCACTGAGCATGGCATGAAGATCCACAGGACCAAACATGGTTGTATAAAGAATCTGACGAATGCTCAGCAGCGCACTGCACCAGCAGATATCACATCAGAAAACCAAGGCCAGGATTCAAACCACATAGCCAAGGGCATCCACGCTGATAATTCAGACGAATCATGAAAAAAAAAATGTACAAGATCTTGAAGCCAAACGCCAGAAACTAAACTTGCCATCTGCAAGTGCAAAAATGGAAAGGGAAGAGTTGGACCAGAAAATAGTCCGAAAACTTGATGTGCTGATATGGAGATATTGTTTATGCAACCTGTCAGGAAACCTATGGGGTGTAAGAACCAAAGACAGAAACACCTCCTCAAAAATCCTGGCGACAACAAGAAATGGACAACATCCGAAATGCAAAAAGAAAGCTCAAGAAAACAATGAAGACTACTTCAGAATTTGAGATGCAGGGCCTACAGAAACTTTGGAAAGACCTGAAAGCAAAGCACAGTGCCCTCAGTAAAGCAGAATCAGGAAGGAGGAAAAGAAGCAAAAAGAAGAAGACACAAGACTGCTTCTTCCGAGACCCCTTACAGTTCGCCAGGAAACTGTTCAAGCTTCCCAAATCAGGGACACTCACAGTGGACAGAGAAACACTTGAACAGCATCTGGGGAAAATGTATTCCTATCCACAAAGCAAGAAACCACTAGATTTCAAGGGTTTGGTTCATCCCAGAAAACCAGAGAACTTCAGTGACAAACCACCAACCCTTGAGGAAGTACAGAAAGTGGTCAAGAAAGCTAGGGCCAAATCATCACCAGAGCCAAACGGAATACCATACCTGCTGTACAAGAAATGTCCTGAAGTCCTTGAGTGGCTCCACAGAGTGATAAGATCAGCATGGAGGAATCTGAAGATCAGCGACCAGTGGATGATAGCTGGTGGTGTGTACATCCCGAAAGAGCAGAATTCAAGTACCATCAGCCAGTTCAGGCCAATAACGCTGCTGAATGTCAATGGAAAAATCTTCTTCTCTGTCATGGCTGCAAGACTGACAAAATACCTCACAGAAAATGAGTTTCTGGATGTGTCAGTCCAGAAATGTGGCATTCCAGGAGTTCCTGGGTGTGTAGAACATGCCACAATGATCTGGGATGCAATCTAAAGAGCAAAGGCAGAGCAAAAGAACCTAGACGTGGTATGGCTGGATCTGGCAAATGTGTATGGGTCAGTTCCTCATGAGACGATCCAACTGGCTCTCGAGATGCTGAAGAAGTACTTCCATGTCTCAATGCGGTTCACCACCAAGGAATACACGACAGATTGGATCAATCTGGAAGTGGGCATAGCCTTGGGCTGTGCAATATCTCCAATCCTGTTCGTTCTGGCAATGGAAGTGATCTTGAAGGCCTCAATGAAGGGAACAGATTGAGCCAACCTCAGAAACGGATACCAGATACCTCCTTTGAAATCCTTCATGGATGACACATCAGTCCTTCTAACAAAAGATGATGAAATATTGAAGTGGTTGGATGAGTTAGTTGCCTCAGCCAGGATGAACTTCAAACCAAAGAAATCATGGAGCCTCTCACTGCGTAAAGGAAAGAAAGCTGAAACAGTCACATTCACTGTAGCCAACTAAGCCATTCCAATGGTGTCAGATGAACCAGTCAAGAGCCTTAAAAGATGGTATGATGAGTCCCTGAAAGACACAAAAAGAGGAAAGGAAACAAAACAGACAGCAGAAGAAGGCCTGCAGATCATAGACCAGTATGACCTTCCTGGCAAATACAAAGTGTGGTGCCTACAGTCTATGCTGATACCAAAGCTCCTGTGGCCTCTCCTGACATATGATATCAGCTGTAGCATAGGCAAAGATCAGCAAGTACCGGTACACACACAAATGGCTTGGTGTCCCACCTTGTCTCACTGACGTGGCACTGTACTGTCGCCAAGCAAAACTGAGGATACCTCTGACATCCCTTGTCGAAGAATACAAGGTAGAGAAGGCAAGACTTCTCAGCATGCTCAAAGACTCAGGAGACAGTGTTGTGAGATCCAGCCAACCTAAGCTGAAGACTAGTAGAAAATGGAAAGTTTGGGAGGCAGTCAGTGTAGCGAAAGAAAGCCTCAAGACAAAGGAAATGATAGGACACACCCAAACCAACAGACAGGGCCTGGGATCGACAAAGATAGAATGGAGGTCCAAGGCAAAGGGGGAAAGCAAAAAGAGACATAATCATACAGGAGATCAAGAATGAAGGGGATGATAAAAGAGTCCAGAAAGCAGTCCAGCAAGGCCAGCAGGGGCAGTGGACAACATGGGAAAATGCACTCCAAATAAGCCTCAGCTGGAGTGACATGTGAAACATGGCCCCTCTGAGGATCAGCTTCATCCTAAGATCTGTGTACGACCTCCTTCCCTTGAATACAAACTTGGTGAAATGGAGGAAAACAGATGACCCTGCGTGCCCACTCTGCCATGGCAAACAAACAGTGGAACATGTCCTCAGCTCATGCAAAGCGGCATTGAGCCAAGGATGGCACACATGGAGGCACAATCAAGTGCTAAAAGAAACTGCACATGTGGTGAGCACTGTCAAAGAAGTACCCACACCACCAGAAGTTCCAGTAAAGTTCCCCTCTGCAGAAGGCAATAAAGTCTGGCCAGGAACAGCTGTAATATTCAAAGTATGGAAAAGTGGGCTGCTTGATGGTGCCAAAGATTGGGAATGCACAGCTGACCTACCAGAGGGGAAGAAACACCAGCAAATCATCAGCAAAAGCGGCATGAGACCTGACATAGTACTCCACTCCAAGGCAACAAAACAAGCAATTCTGACTGAGCTTACTGTGCCATACGAAAGCAGAATGAAGGAAGCCCACATCTACAAGACCGAGAACCATGATAGTCTAGCCAGCAGCCTGAGAGAATCTGGCTTCCAAGCCAAAGTCCTCACCATAAAGATTGGCGCAAGAGGCTTCTTCTCTGAAGACCTTGTACTGTCCAGCTCCCCCTAGAGTTTCTTATCACTGTTTATGCATTTGTGTTGCTTTCTGCTTGCTTTATATCTGTTTCTTCTTCTTCGTATGTGTGCAAGAGTCTCTTCTGTGTGTTTCTTATTTCTTTGAAAAAGATGAAGAAACACACACACACACACACACACACACACACACACACACACACACACACACACACACACACACACACACACACACAAACAAACAAACAAAAAACAAAAAAAACTTTTACATCCTATGCACAAGACTTTAATATTTTGATTGAACTGTGACCCTTTGAGTGGCATGGGGGAATTCAGAAAACAACATGATCAAAAACAGAACTAGATTGTCATAATGTTTCAAAGGTAAAAATAAATACTAACATTCTTTTATATACATGCAAATTTCTTTAACAAGATTGTAATTTTTGATGAATTTGTTGAGTCTTAATGGTATCTGTTTGCCTGCAGAAAACATGTTACAAAACCAGAATAGAGACTTTGGACATAAATACTTATCAGGTAAAAATCTTTCACAAAATCAAGAAAAATTGGGGCACCGCATGATAAAATGAAATTCATCACCAACAGTATTCAAGTCACATTTCCCACATAAACAGTTTTCTCTTGTAATTCTGCTTGCTCACCCTGTTTAATTGGTAAACAGTGATATTTACATTTAAATTCAATCAGTGAAACTATGTTGGTACTGAACAATTTAAATTCAATCAGTGAAATAATGTTGGTACTGAACGATTTAAATTCAATCAGTGAAATGATGTTGGTACTGAACGATTTAAATTCAATCAATGAAATGATGTTGGTACTGAACGATTTAAATTCAATCGGTGAAATTATGGTGGTACTGAACAATTTAAATTTAATCGGTGAAATGATGCTGGTACTGAACAATTTAAATTCAATCAGTGAAATTATGGTGGTACTGAACAATTTAAATTCAATCAGTGAAATGATGTTGGTACTGAATGATTTAAATTCAATCAGTGAAATGATGTTGGTATTGAACGATTTAAATTCAATCAGTGAAATGATGTTGGCACTGAACAATTATCCACCCTCACCCTGGCCACCCACTCCACACGCATGCACAGACACTCACACATGTACACCTACCAATATTACAAAAAAACACCTTGACATTTTCTCACTACACCAAGACAAAATGTAAATACTAATTTGAAAACCCTAACCTTTGCATTCTTGAGTGTGGTAGAAATACACTGAAGAACAGCATCAGTGCAGTAGCCATTGGCTTTGAAATTGATGGAATGGATCTCCTTTTTGCCATCAACAAGCCCCTGAAATAAAAGGCACTTCAGAGTATATTCTATGACATGAAATAAAATGGAAACACAAATACAGACCAAGCTGACCTTACTAATACAGTTTGATATCATATTCTTTTGCAATAAAATGATATCTCAGCATGACACTGATAAATAGCTTTGATTGTGTGATACTACATCTTTCACAGTGATATCCACTGTTAAGCAACATTATAAAAACAGAAAATAATACACATTATAACATGAAATACAGTATTCATGAACTGTCTAAAATGTGTGTGTTGTTGTTTGGTTCACTGGTTGTAAATGTGGGGGTGGGGTGGGGTGGGGGGATTTAAATAAGTGTAATCCTGTCGAAGAAAATGAGAGGGCTGAGTGTGCATTTGAAAAATCAAAACGTCAGTATGATTTAAAAAAAAAAAAAGAAAAAGGGGTGGGGGTGGGGGGTGGGGAACAGACAAGACTGAAATAATGAAATGTTTACCTTCAAACATGGAAACATGACAAGAGAACCTTTTCAGTATCTTACAACTTTGACTTCCATAGTCAGACAAGACTGAAATAATGAAATGTTTACCTTCAAACATGGAAACATGACAATAGAACCTTTTCAGTATCTTACAACTTTGACTTCCATAGTCAGACAAGACTGAAATAATGAAATGTTTACCTTCAAACATGGAAACATGACAATAGAACCTTTTCAGTATCTTACAACTCTGACTTCCATAGTCAGACAAGACTGAAATAATGAAATGTCTACCTTCAAACATGGAAACATGAGAACAGAACCTTTCACTATCTTACAACTTTGACTTCCATAGTCAGACAAGACTGAAATAATTAAATGTTTACCTTCAAACATGGAAACATGAGAATTGAACCTTTTCAGTATCTTACAACTTTGACTTCCATTGTCAGACAAAACTGAAATAATGAAATGTTTACCTTCAAACATGGAAACATGACAATAGAACCTTTTGCAGTATCTTACAACTTTGACTTCCATAGTCCCTTTTTACAGTTCCCCTTCACAAATTGTGTCCCCTTTATTTTGACAACAAAAAGTATGGCCCAAAGCCTTCCCTTTGATACAGGTTCTAATTTTTGCAATGGGTCATCCACTGGCTAGATGTTTCTTCACTTACACTTATTACCGATAATAATCCCTCTGTCCTCCTACCACCTTCCTCTTCCAGTGATTATTCCAAATGCCAATATTGCTCACCTTCAGAATTGCTTGCAGCTTGTCAAGAGGAATGCAGCCCAAGGTGAAAGCTTCTTCTGCATCAAATGTCACCTCCAAACCTCCACCTTGACCTGCACATACATGGCAATAGAATGGCTCACAATCAGCCTCAAAACTCTCACCTGGATTTCCACATCTGTGTCATAATTAACAAAAATGGTGAACAACAAAAACTTGACCCAGAAAAGAGGAGTCAGAACAAGTCAGGACACTCAAACCTGAAAAAAGGTCCATAATCCTTTTCCAGCCATAGGGGCTGTGAATTCATATACACCATGTCTAGAGCTTGACATAGGAAGGGGCTGAATCCTCACCATGTCCAAGGCTCAACATAGGAAGGAAAGGCTGAATCCTCACCATGTCTAGGGCTGAACATAGGAAGGAAAGGCTGAATCCTCACCATGTCTAGGGCTCAACACAGGAAGGAAAGGCTGAATCCTCACCATGTCCAGGGCTCAACACAGGATGAAGGGGCTGAACCCTCACCACGTCTAGGGCTCAACACAGGAAGGAAGGGGCTGAATCCTCACTATGTCTAGGGCTCAACACAGGAAGGAAAGGCTGAATCCTCACCATGTCTAGGGCTCAACACAGGAAGGAAGGGGCTGAATCCTCACCATTTCCAGGGCTCAACACAGGAAGGAAAGGCTGAATCCTCACCATGTCTAGGGCTCAACATAGGAGGAAGGGGCTGAATCCTCACCATGGCCAGGGCTCAACACTGGAAGGAAGGGCTGTATCCTCACCACGTCTAGGGCTCAACATAGGAGGAAGGGGCTGAATCCTCACCACGTCTAGGGCTCAACACAGGAAGGAAAGGCTGAATCCTCACCACGTCTAGGGCTCAACATAGGAGGAAGGGGCTGAATCCTCACCACGTCTAGGGCTCAACACAGGAAGGAAAGGCTGAATCCTCACCACGTCTAGGGCTCAACATAGGAGGAAGGGGCTGAATCCTCACCATGTCTAGGGCTCAACACAGGAAGGAAAGGCTCAATCCTCACCACGTCTAGGGCTCAACATAGGAGGAAGGGGCTGAATCCTCACCACGTCTAGGGCTCAACATAGGAGGAAGGGGCTGAATCCTCACCATGTCTAGGGCTCAACACAGGAAGGAAAGGCTGAATCCTCACCATGTCTAGGGCTCAACACAGGAAGGAAAGGCTGAATCCTCACCATGTCTAGGGCTCAACACAGGAAGAAAGGCTGAATCCTCACCATGTCCAGGGCTCAACACAGGAAGGAAAGGCTCAATCCTCACCACGTCTAGGGCTCAACATAGGAGGAAGGGGCTGAATCCTCACCATGTCTAGGGCTCAACATAGGAGGAAGGGGCTGAATCCTCACCATGTCTAGGGCTCAACATAGGAGGAAGGGGCTGAATCCTCACCATGTCTAGGGCTCAACATAGGAAGGAAAGGCTCAATCCTCACCACGTCTAGGGCTCAACACAGGAAGGAAAGGCTGAATCCTCACCACGTCTTGGGCTCAACATAGGAGGAAGGGGCTGAATCTTCTTATTCCACAGATTTTTAACCTTACCAAGGTGGTCAGGTACCTGCACACACCTGGGTAGAGTGAGGAAAATGAGAGTGAAGTGCCTTTCCCAATAACACAACACAAGGCTGGTATTGGACCTCAGTCCCTGTTAACAGTGTGGAGCTGATATGGGACCTCAGTCCCTGTTAACAGTGTGGAGCTGATATGGGGTCTCAGTCACTGTTAACAGTGTGGAGCTGATATGTTAACAGTGTGGAGCTGATATGGGACCTCAGACACTGTTAACAGTGTGGAGCTGATATGGGACCTCAGTCCCTGTTAACAGTGTGGAGCTGATATGGGACCTCAGACACTGTTAACAGTGTGGAGCTGATATGTTAACAGTGTGGAGCTGATATGGGACCTCAGACACTCTTAACAGTGTGGAGATGATATGGGACCTCAGTCCCTGTTAACAGTGTGGAGCTGGTATGGGACCTCAGTCACTGTTAACAGTGTGGAGCTGGTATGGGACCTCAGACACTCTTAACAGTGTGGAGATGATATGGGACCTCAGTCACTGTTAACAGTGTGAAGCTGATATGGGACTTCAGACACTCTTAACAGTGTGGAGATGATATGGGATCTCAGTCACTGTTAACAGTGTGGAGCTGATATGGGGTCTCAGACACTGTTAACAGTGTTGAGCTGATATGGGACCTCAGACACTCTTAACAGTGTGGAGCTGATATGGGACCTCAGTCCCTGTTAACAGTGTGGAGCTGATATGGGACCTCAGACACTGTTAACAGTGTGGAGCTGATATGTTGAAAATATATATCTTTCAGTGTGTCTCTAGCAGAAAAACTGTTGAAAATACACATCTTTCAGTGTGTCTCTAGCAGAAAAACTGTTGAAAATATATATCTTTCAGTGTGTCTCTAGCAGAAAAACTGTTGAAAATATATATCTTTCAGTGTGTCTCTAGCAGAAAAACTGTTGAAAATACATATCTTTCAGTGTGTCTCTAGCAGAAAAACTGTTGAAAATATATATCTTTCAGTGTGTCTCTAGCAGAACTGTTGAAAATACATATCTTTCAGTGTGTCTCTAGCAGAAAAACTGTTGAAAATATATATCCTTCAGTGTGTCTCTAGCAGAAAAACTGTTGAAAATATATATCTTTCAGTGTGTCTCTAGCAGAAAAACTGTTGAAAATACATATCTTTCAGTGTGCCTCTAGCAGAACTGTTGAAAATACATATCTTTCAGTGTGTCTCTAGCAAAAAAAACTGTTGAAAATATATATCTTTCAGTGTGTCTCTAGCAGAAAAACTGTTGAAAGTACATATCTTTCAGTGTGTCTCTACCAGAAGAACTGTTGAAAATACATATCTTTCAGTGTGTCTCTAGCAGAAGAACTGTTGAAAATATATATCTTTCAGTGTGTCTCTAGCAGAACTGTTGAAAATATATATCTTTCAGTGTGTCTCTAGCAGAAAAACTGTTGAAAATATATATCTTTCAGTGTGTCTCTAGCAGAAAAACTGTTGAAAATACATATCTTTCAGTGTGTCTCTAGCAGAAAAACTGTTGAAAATATATATCTTTCAGTGTGTCTCTAGCAGAAAAACTGTTGAAAGTACATATCTTTCAGTGTGTCTCTAGCAGAACTGTTGAAAATATATATCTTTCAGTGTGTCTCTAGCAGAAGAACTGTTGAAAATATATATCTTTCAGTGTGTCTCTAGCAGAAAAACAATTGAAAATGCATATCTTTCAGTGTGTCTCTACCAGAAACACTGTTGAAAATACATATCTTTCAGTGTGTCTCTAGCAGAAGAACTGTTGAAAATATATATCTTTCAGTGTGTCTCTAGCAGAACTGTTGAAAATACATATCTTTCAGTGTGTCTCTAGCAGAACAACTGTTGAAAATACATATCTTTCACTGTGTCTCTAGCAGAACTGTTGAAAATATATATCTTTCAGTGTGTCTCCAGCAGAAGAACTGTTGAAAATACATATCTTTCAGTGTGTCTCTAGCAGAAAAACTATTGAAAATACATATCTTTCAGTGTGTCTCTAGCAGAACAACTGTTGAAAATACATATCTTTCAGTGTGTCTCTAGCAGAACTATTGAAAATATATATCTTTCAGTGTGTCTCTAGCAGAACTGTTGAAAATACATATCTTTCAGTGTGTCTCTCCTGTCTGTCCCTGTCCCTTCTTTCCCTTGCCTTGTGGAATGTGTCCCACTTCTGGAGCACATGCATAATGCATAATGTACACAGTTTGAACAAGCCTACACACACAGCACTGACTAATGCCCTATATTTAGCACAGGACCTTTGGTCTCCTTTTGAGACTGCCATGCACTGGAACCACAACAGAAATGTGCTGATTCAAGGGATCAGAAGGCATCATATAGTTTCAAAACCGTATCATATTACAGAATACAGAATACTTTATTGCCAGCAAAAAGACCATTTAATTTGTAGTGATGTTACATAAATAATATATTATAATCACAGTAAATCAACATGCATACATAACAAATATAGAATGATTTCAATGCTAATAGAAGTTTGTTTTTATTACTGTTATCTTGAGAGTTGGTTTTTTGTTGTTGTTTTTAATGAAATGCTATTACTAAGATGCACTTTGAAAAGTTTTAAACAGATGTTTTACAGTTCTTGAGCCAATAAGATCTTGTCAGTGACTGTCAGAATCTTCACAATGATGAAGGCGGTAGTCAAGGGAAAGAAGAAGACACTGGTGACATGAATGCTTATGCCGTTATGGAGCACTTTCTGTTTAATTTGGTTATGTTTTCTGTTTGATTTACTAATCAATAAATGAATCAGAATGGTTCCACAACTTGAATGCAAGTTCATAGTTATTCACACACTATTCTTGTGGCTTCAAATATGGATTATATGCTGCTGGTCTATTTTGATAAAAGTTATACTGTTTCAACACAACTTACAAACTGCAACAATGCTGTATAACTCCAAACTGTGACACTGGCCCATAACTCTAAACTTTGACACTGTGAATAATTCTTGTTTGGAAATTATTCACAAATTGCAATAACAATATTGAATCAAAAACAGCAGTGGGTATTATGAACTAAAATGAAAACACGGGGAATTATACACAATTAAACATCTTTTTTTTTATTAACACTTTACACACAATAAAGTTCATTTCAAGTGTGTGTGTGTGTGTGTGTGTGTGTGTGTGTGTACATGTGTGCATATACTCTGTGCAAGCAAGCATGATATATGGTATGTGTCATGGACAAATGCATTTTGGTGTGCTTGTGTTATGCATAATTCAGGTTACATTTCTCATGTGTGTGTGTGTGTGTGTAAGTGTGAGTGATGCATGTGTGTTGGGTGTGTGTGTGAGTATGTGTGTGTGTGTGTGTGTGTGTGTGTGTGTGTGTGTGTTTCAGGAAGAAGAAGAGTACATGGTGACATGAGTGCCTGCCAAACAACTGTGTAAATGTGGACAATACAAACAAGCATTATCATTGCTGTGTTACCTTCTGTGGATTTCTTCTTCACAGACATGGTGACGACTGGACTTGATTAGAAAACTTAATCCCTGTTCCCACCACTTTTGCCTCGGCCTGACCTAACTAATGAGGTCTTGGCAAGTCGAAAGTCGACTATTCAACCATGACGCTGCTGAAATAAAAGAAAAGCAATCACTGTAAACGGGTAACAATTGATGCAGCTAAAATGATAACAAAAACGTCTGGGTGACAGGCTTTAATTCGTGAACTGTCTCCTAACTACGGTCGTTAGTTAAAGCACAGAGTTAAGCGACATTTAATTTGGAATACAGATGAGTAGATCTCTGTCCAGGAATCAGTTCGTGTTGCACTTGAGCCTCGCCTTTTTCTACAGACCTGTGTATCTTACTTGTTACTGTAAAGAATGAGGATAGGTAAACACCCCAAAAGGATTTGGAAAACTGAAACACACTATCAAGTTCACAAAGCTTAATCACATTTTCTCCGTGTGTGCAGTAATCGACACAACTGCGCGGCTTCAAGCACACGAAGGCAAGGCGGAAGCTTTTCGTCCTTACTTCCTTAGCAACTCTCAAAACAACAGGTAAGCAAACCACTCATGTGGACATGGAAGCAAAACAAACAACTGTTAATCTTAAACGTTTGTTTGTCTTGGGATACTTTTACCCATATCTTTATTGCAACTCGAAAATCATTATCCGTCGTCTGATAAGGCTGTTAATTTTGTGTAAAACACTGGCTGACAAACTGCAAATACCCAGTCCTCAAATCGATTTTTTCATTTGAGCTCCGTGTGAGAATATCAGACAAATGGGAATAGATTATGTTTGTGGTCTTCTTCTTCTTCTTTCCCTTGACTACCGCCTTCATCATTGTGAAGATTCTGTAGACTATAAGGGGGGGTTGAGTATTTTGAGGTTTCCTGAGGTAGAGGTTGCTGGGCCAGAGGATGGGGGGCGGGGGGGAGGTGATCAGATTTGGGATTTGAAGCCTTCCAGGGTTGGGCTGAGGGCAATCTCAGCAGGAAGGCTGTTCCAGTTTGTTATGGTTCGGGGAAAGAAAGATTTTTGTCTGTACAGCGTCCTGCAGTTGGAGAGGTGGTACGCTGCTGGGTGCGATCCTCGGGTCCCCGTGGATGCTGAAGGATTTTGAGAGGGCTTGTGGTATGTGTTGATGATAAGACTGACGCTATGGAACTTATAAAAGTTGACCAGGTCAAGGCCAATGTCGTTGTGCGTTTTCACAACAAGCAAAACAAGTGCTTTACTGCGTCAAGCACTATCAATTATTCATCAACAAACTTTTCTTCACCTTTTACGCAGATTGCACAGATGTCATATAGCTCAACGCTTATCAGAGAACAGAATGCAGGCAGTGGGTCGGTGCCTGTCAAACTTGGAACTCAGCGAAAGGCCCCATGAATCGTTGAGCCAGTGTGTCACACACACACACACACACACACACACACCGACACAAACTTGGACATGCCTCAGACGTTGACCATTCTGTCAGGTTGATTTTTTGTTTGTTTTGTTGATGTTGTTGTTGTTTGTTTGTTTGTTTGTTTTTTTGCCAAATAATAATGATGATAACAATGATGATGATAATAATAATGCTAGGAAGAAGAAGAAGAAATAATCAATAGAACTGAAACCACAACTTACCTCAGTGAACATGATATAACCATACATGATTGTAAGATGATGTCACATTGCAGACGACACGAGTCGTCCTTTCTTTTTCGAGTCTCGCATGCGAGATCGCGTTTCGAGAGTTAGTTCAACGGTCTGCTGGATGTGTTTTGTTACAAGCTGTGTTATAGTTATAAGAAAACTTCATTGCCAGTGTTCTAGTGTTGTTAGTCTATCAAGCTAACAACCAGTCTATCACGTATAGCTGACTTTTTATCTGGAAACTCAGCAAGGTCATACAGTACTCGTATGTATGTTTCAACATTCTCATCAGAACGCTGACAACGTTGGTGAAAAATAGCTCGCTCATGAATAACATTCACTTTCGGGTTGAAATGTTCGTCAAACATACGAATGACGTCATCGAACTTCGTGTCTGCTTCATTTGGTGGTGGATCTTGTCCGTCACGATGTCCAGAATGAACAGTAAAAGTACTGTAAATCTTTTCTGCATCTGCACCCATGCTATAAATTAATGAACTGGTCTGCACATCAAATGTTTCTCTCATCAACTTGGTTGCTGTTCTGTATCCTAGGAACCTTTGACACCATGTGGGCCATTGCTCTGGTTTGCTAAAATCAGTCAGTCGGAGGCTTGAAAGACATAATTTCTTGCACTTGTCTTTTAACTTCTAATTCCCTTGACCGCATGCGAGATCGCGTTTCGAGAGTTAGTTCAACGGTCTGCTGGTTGTGTTTTGTTACAAGCTGTGTTAATTATAGTTATAAGAAAACTTCATTGCCAGTGTTCTAGTGTTGTTTGTCCAACTCAAAATACTCGGCACACGTCACAATGATAAACACTGACTGAAAATAGGCAAATACAGGCATACCAAACCACAAAAAATGCCGTTGAGCACCTCATACATCCTAAGAACAAAACAACAACAAACGCAACAATATATGTATGGTTCGTCCGTCGGGATCGACGAAGACCATCTAGTCATCCTGGGGTGGGTGGGTTGAGCTCTGTGGGTGCGCAGATGACTGGTCAGGCCAATCCGTGCCCAGAAGGTTCTGACGCAGTGTGGACAGGGGATGGTGGCGGCTGTCGGGGACTTGCTGGCACTGCTTTTCCTGGCCCGTCTGTGTTGCTCTGCTGCAGCGAATATGTTGGCCTCGCAGGATTTGGCACCTTTGTGGACAGTTGAACGCCACTTTGGTCTGTCCATTGCATTCAGCTCCCATGTGTCGTGGCTGATGTTGAAGGCCTTTAGAGAAGCTTTCAGAGTGTCTTTGAAGCGCTTCTTTTGGCCTCCATGGGAGCGCTTGCCATGTTGGAGTTCGCCGTACAGCAGTTTCTTGGGGAGCCGGTGGTCTGGCATGCGAACTACATGGCCTGCCCAGCGCAGCTGGGCCTGCATCAAGATGGTGTAGATGCTGGGCAAGTTTGCACGAGTGAGCACCTCTGTGTCAGGGATCTTCTCTTGCCATTTTATGCCGAGAAGTTTTCTGAGGCTGGTGGTGTGGAAGTGGTTCAGCTTTTTGGCGTGGCGTTTGTAGACCGTCCATGATTCACATCCATAGAGCAGTGTAGTGAGAACTATGGCCTTGTATACTTTGAGCTTCGTCTCCAGAGTGATGCCTCTCCTGTTCCAAACGTTCTTATGGAGTCTGCCGAAGGCAGCGCTGGCTTTGGCGAGTCTGGCATTCACCTCGTCGTCGATGTCAATTGCGCGAGAGAGTGTACTGCCCAGGTATGTGAACTTTTCCACCATGTTCAGTCGTTGCCCGTTGATGAATATGTTTGGTTCAACGTAAGGCTTTCCTGGAGCTGGCTGGTGCATCACCTCAGTCTTCTTTGTGCTGATTGTGAGGCCAAAGTTGTCACAGGCAGCAGAGAACTTGTCGACGCTGTGTTGCATGTCTGCTTTGGAGGCAGCGTTGAGAGCGCAGTCATCAGCAAACAGGAAGTCGTTGACGGTGTCTGTCCTCAACTTGGTTTTTGCTTGAAGCCTCCTGAGGTTGAAGAGTGAGCCATCTGTGGGGTACCTGATGCCAATGCCTACGTCAGCGTCTCTGAAGGCATCTGTCAGCATAGCTGAAAACATGAGACTGAACAGGGTGGGGGCAAGAACACACCCTTGCTTGACTCCGTTGGAGACAGGGAATGGTTCTGAAGTCTCTCCATTGTCTTGGACTCGGGCCAGCATCCCATCGTGTAGTTGCCGTATGATAGTGATGAACTTTCTGGGACATCCGTACTTCGCCATGATTCTCCAAAGGCCATCTCTGCTAACAGTATCAAAGGCCTTGGTCAGATCGACATACGTGGAGTAAAGGTCGGCGTTCTGTTCCTGACACTTCTCCTGGAGCTGCCTGGCAGCAAACACCGTGTCAATAGTCCCGCGTTCTTTCCGGAAGCCACACTGGCTCTCTGGTAGGAGACCTTGCTCAAGGTGCGCTATGAGATGGTTGAGTAGCACTCTGGCCAGAGTCTTGCTTGCAACGGACAGCAGGGATATTCCACGATGGTTGTCACAGGCCTGACGATTTCCTTTGCGCTTGTACAGGTGTATGATGGAAGCGTCTTTGAAGTTCTGTGGAACTGCCTCATGCTGCCAGATGAGCTGGAACAGCTGATGAAGCTTCTCAGTCAGCGCCATACCACCTTCTTTGTAGACCTCAGCTGGAATGGAGTCTGAGCCAGGGGCTTTGCCATTGGATAGCAGACGGATAGCTTTCTGGGTCTCCTCCAAAGTTGGAATAGCATCCAACGACTCACTGACTGGCACCTGGGGGAGTCGGTCGATGGCTTCATCATTGATGGTGGAGGGGCGGTTCAGTACACCGTCAAAGTGTTCAGCCCATCTCTCAAGGATCCCGTCCTTGTCAGTGATTAGGGTAGAACCATCAGCACTGAGGAGTGGAGCAGATCCGGAGGTGGTGGGACCGTAAACTTCTTTCAGGCTGTTATAGAAGTTCTTCATGTCGTTCCTGTCTGCAAAGCCCTGGATCTCATCAGCTTTGTTGCTCAACCAGGAATCCTGCACCTGCCGCAGCTTCAGCTGGATGGTGCTGCGTGCGCTCTTCAGTATGTCTTTCTTTGACTGTGACTTGGGATCTTCAATGTGAGCTCTGTAGGCTTGGCGTTTGTCTTCCAGCAGCTGCTTGATCTCAGTGCAGTTCTCATCAAACCAGTCTTTGTGCTTCCTGGCAGAAGGCCCCAGGCACTCCATGGCAGTGTTGTACACCGTCTCATGCAGTGCGTCCCATGCTGCCTCCACATTCTGGTTGTCTAGCACGGTGGACTCAAGGCGTTCCTCCAGGGTGTCAGCAAAGCTCTGCTTGATGTTGCCTAGCTCCAGCTTGCTGACATTCAGGCGTGTGGGTGCTTTCATGCCCTGAGGCTGTCTCTTGGGCTGGATGCGGAGGTTGAGTTTGGAGACGATAAGGCGGTGGTCTGTCCAGCACTCGGCGCCGCACATGGCCCTCGTGACTCGTACGTCCTGCCTGTCCCTCTTCCTGACGATGACAAAGTTGATGAGATGCCAATGCCCAGAGCGAGGATGCATCCATGACGTCCTGTTACGGGTAGGGAGGCAGAAGACGGTGTTTGTGATAAGAAGGTCGTGCTCAGCACATGCCTGGAGAAGTAGTTGACCATTGCTGTTACAGTTGCCAACCCCATGCTTCTCACTCACGCTTTCCCAGGAGGTGCTGTCACAGCCAACTCTCGCGTTAAAGTCACCAAGAATGATGAGCTTGTCTGCATTGGGAACAGCGGTGATGACAGCATTCAGGTCCTCGTAGAACTTGTCCTTGATCTCATCCGGGTTGGTCATGGTGGGCGCATAGGCGCTGACAATGGTGGTAAACTTCTTCCCGTTGCATAAAGGGAGTTTCATCGTCATCAGGCGATCGTTCACTCCTTTCGGGGGGCCAGCCAGCTTGCCAACGAGGGTTGTCTTCACTGCAAAGCCAACTCCAGCCTCACGTCTCTCTTCAGGTCCGCGACCACTCCAAAAGAATGTGTAGCCTGCGCCTCGCTCACAGAGTTCGCCTTCTTCTGCCAGTCTGGTCTCACTTAAAGCAGCGATGTGGATTTTGTACCTGGCTAGTTCACTCGCAATGAGTGCTGTGCGTCTCTGTGGTCTGTCTGAGTCGCCTCTGTCCAGAAGTGTACGCACGTTCCATGTGGCAATGGTCAATGGGGTGCTCCTTGTTTTCTTCTTTCTTTCCTTTGTGTGTCGACCGCTTGAGTAGGGTCCCCGTCAGCCGCGGTATGCTGACTAGGGTGGTGTGGAGCAGGCAATGTTTAGGGCACCTTTTCTAGCCCCTTCCTCATGCCATGGAGGTGAGCAGTGCTGTCCTGAAGAGGGCTGCTCAGTCGCTCAGGGGGCTGCCGATCTCCACCGCTGCTCCAGTCGGTGAAAAAACGACCCTATGGCCTAAGCCGCCTGTGTGCAGGTCCGCGGCTACGACTGCCAGTGTACCCACACCTGTCGCTTCGTCGCTCGCCTGTCGCTACAGGGATTGGGGAAAATGATGGTATGGGATGAAGCATGACTGATGACTTGCGCGATGACTTTGTTTATAGTGAGGAGGAGTTGCGCACCGTCGACCTCACTCTCTTGTTCGAGACCGTCTGTATCCAGTGGCAAGACGAGGTCAAGACGACTGGAGATGGAAACAGATGCAGTGGATGACAAGGATGTCCTATGTGCCTCATCCTGCCCTCAGCACTCCACAGTGCTCTGCTGCAACCGCCTTCCTCTCCGTTGAACCATGAAGGTTTCTTCCACAGAGTCCGCCGGATTCACATGCTTGGGTAGACAAGCCCTTACTCACCGAGGGTTTGAGACCTGTCGGCTACCCTCACCTAGTTTAGCCAGCCTGTCAAAGCCGTTGCTAGGGGGTTGGGCGCTGCCGCACGCTAGCAGCTTCTAGGACCCATAGGTGAGAGCTGGGTGCCGGTGGGGACCAATAGAGGACGAACCACTCCCAGAAGAGCGTGACAAGCCCCCCTTCTAGAAGTACTACCCCTCCCGTGCACCCCCTAACCCCCACAACAACAATAACAATAACAACAGCAACAAAAACAACAACAAAACACACACACACACACACACACACACACACACACAATTTAATTGTGCCCAGTTATCAAGTCAGTTCTGAAATATAAAAAAAATCACAGCTTTCTGACAAAACTGTTGGTGTATGGAACAGCGAGACAGAAAATAAGAACGGAAGTGATGACTCAGTGAAAGAATATGGAAAAGGCAGAAAGAGACCGAGTGAAAGAAAAGAGTGGAAGTGGTGTGAAGTGGTGATTCCCTACCAGTGAGCTGAGTGTGTTTGTTTATGGAGCATCAAAACCACCAGCTGCCCCGGTGTTCGAAGGGGGAAAATGAGTTTGAACATTGGACCGGAAAAATCGCTCTCTGTCCCCCAACCCCCATCCCTCACCCCACACCACCCCTCAGGCCGGCCTCCACTCCATTGAGAGCGTGTAATAGGTACTCCGTCAGTGTTCAGTAGGATATCCGTCCATTCAGTTCACGCCACCCCACCCGGCCTATCTTACCCCGAGAAGGCCAAGCCGATCACACACACACACACACACACACACACCGGCACACACACACACATACAGAGAGAGAGAGAGAGAGTTTTATAAAACATGTATGATGTTGTTTAATTCAGGTGGTAACCCATCTAACATACCCATTCTTAAATTACTTGGTGACGTCATTGATTATAAACAGGTGGTGAAGTTTTTAGGTGTTTATCTTACTTCAGAGCTGACATGGAACATTCACTTTGATTACATCTTAACAAAGGCAAGGAAAAAAGTATCAATTTTATGAAAATTATAAGCCGCTTACCCTGGGGAATGGATACAAAAGCATTGATTTATCTTTCCGTGGCCCTTGTAAGACCTAAGATAGCTTATGCACAAGAAATATTTTTCAGTGCACCTAAATATCTATTACAAAATATTCAAAGTGTACACTGTAAGGCTATCCAAAGTGCCCTCTCATGCATCCAACCAGGAAACATACAAAACAGC
The DNA here is from genome assembly GCF_041734735.1 of Babylonia areolata. Classification (NCBI taxonomy): domain Eukaryota; kingdom Metazoa; phylum Mollusca; class Gastropoda; order Neogastropoda; family Buccinidae; genus Babylonia; species Babylonia areolata. The sequence continues at coordinate 54,021 of NC_134882.1, read as the reverse complement.
CGGAATTCGTCCCTTAAATGAACATCATAGGTTAGCAACAGCAAAATTCGCTGTGAGATACACTTCAATGACAAAAAAATTCATTGCTGATGAACTGACAGTGACATCTGACACTGATTTTCCTAAAAGAGCTAAAGTCATTTCATCACAAGAAACAGTTGCAACTTACGTTTCAAATTTGTTAAAAGAATCTGATGTTAACATGAAAGAGTTAGCTGCAAAACCACATCATACTCCTGTTCCTTTTTGGGAAATGTTGAAAGCAGATTTGATATCACTTATTCTGAAACAAAAAAGGAATAAAACATCAATATCACGACAAGTACTGCCAGAATTAATAATAATAATGGTATTTATATAGCGCTGGATCTTGTGCAGAGACAAATCAAAGCGCTTTCGCACCAGTCATTCACACGCATGCATAACTCTAATACTGCAGAAACTAAAGACAAGGAAGGGCAGGCAAGGGAGGCTATTTTGGGAAGAGGTGGGTTTTAAGGCCAGACTTGAAAGAGCTGAGTGTGGAGACTTGACGAAGCGAAAAAGGAAGTTCATTCCAATCGCAAGGTCCAGAAACAGAGAAAGAACGGCGGCCAATAGTCGAGTGTTTGAATCTGTGTATGCGTAAACAGAGTGGATCCGAGGTCGATCGTAGTGAGCGAGATGGAGTGTAGAGGTGAAGGCAGCCGCAGAGATAGGAAGGGGCAGTTTTGTGAATGCATCTATAACATAGAGTGCTGACCTTGTACTTTATTCGGTGTGAGACAGGGAGCCAGTGGAGATGTTGCAAAAGAGGAGTGATGTGCTCAGATCTTTTCTTTCTGAGGACGAGTCGGGCAGCAGAGTTTTGTATGCGCTGAAGGGGCTGAATGGATGAAGCAGGCAGACCAGACAATAAAGAGTTACAATAGCAGAAAAATATCAGAATCATCTCCATATATTTACAGATGGATCTGTTCTTGATGTGGTGCGGTTTGCTATATTCCTGCTTTTAAAGTTGAAAAATCTTACTTTATTGGAAAACATCTTTCCATATTCACGGCTGAGCTGATTGCTGGAACTACTAAGGAACTACTTAGTGAGTATCAATATCATTGTCAGTAGCTCAAGGAGGCGTCACTACGTTCGGTCAAATCCATACACGCTACACCACATCTGCCAAGCAGATGCCTGACCAGCAGCGTAACCCAAAGCGCTTAGTCAGGCCTTGAGAAAAATGAAATAAAATAAAATAAAAAAACATAAAAAATAACAAAATATATAATAAAAATAAATAAAATAAAATAAATAAAGTAAAAAATAACACACAAAAATAAAAATTAAAAAAATAATAAAAAAAAAATCATAAAATAATATAAATAAATAACTAAAAATAATAGATAAATACATAAAAAATACTACTACTACTGGTGGTGTGTCCATCGAGATCGATGATGACCATCGTTGTCATCCAGATGGGGGATGGGGGATGGGGGGAGGGTGGTGGTGGGGTGGGGTGAAGGATGCTCATGAATCTATCTGTGAGTGCGCAGATGGCTGAATAGTCCAATCTGCGCACGAAATGTTCGCTGACAGTTGGGGCAGACAAAGACAGGCATATCATTGTCAGGGAGCTTGTTTGCCCGTGACTTTCTGGCCTGCCTCTTCTCAACAGCTGCAGCAGTCCTGTTGGCCTCGCACAACCTGGCGCCTTTGTGCACAGCAGCGCGCCATTTGTCACGGTCCACTGCAGATTCCTCCCAGGAGTCAGGGTTGATATCAAACGCTTTAAGAGAGACTTTCAGAGTATCTCTGAAGCGCTTCTTCTGACCTCCGTGTGATCTCTTCCCTTGTTGCAGCTCGCCATAGAAGAGCCTTTTGGGCAGCCGATGGTCTGGCATGCGCGCCACGTGTCCAGCCCAGCGAAGCTGGGATTGCATCAGGATGGTGAAGATGCTGGGAAGGGTGGCTTTTGCGAGCACCTCTGTGTCTGGGGTCTTGTCTTGCCACTTGATGTTCAGTAGCTTCCTGAGGCATGTTGTGTGGAAGTGGTTCAGCTTCTTGGCATGTCGTTGGTACACTGTCCAAGTTTCGCAGGCGTACAGTAGTGTGGGGAGAACTACTGCTCTGTAGACCTTTAGCTTGGTCTCAAGACTAATGCCTCTTCTGTTCCAGACATTTGCATTGAGTCTACCAAAAGTTGCGCTTGCTCTTGCAATCCTGACGTTCACTTCATCGTCGATGGTCGCATTTCGTGACAGTGTGCTGCCAAGGTATGTGAACCGCTCCACCGCACTGAGTCTCTGACCGTTGACTGTGATGTTGGGCTCAACGTAGGGTTTCCCTGGGGCTGGCTGATGGAGAACTTCAGTTTTCCTCGTGCTGATGGTAAGGCCGAAGTTCCTGCTGGCAGTGGCAAACTTGTTGACGCTGAGTTGCATGTCAGCTTCAGATCCAGCATTGAGGGCACAATCATCAGCAAACAAAAAGTCTCTGATGATGTCTGTCATGACCTTCGTTTTTGCTTGAAGCCTTCTGAGGTTAAACAGCTTGCCATCTGTTCGGTACTTTAGGCCGATTCCAACATCGCCATCTCTGAAGGCATCAGTAAGCATTGCAGAGAACATGAGGCTGAACAGCGTTGGAGCCAGGACGCAGCCTTGCTTGACACCATTTGTGACAGCAAAAGGAGCAGATGTTTCACCATTGTCCTGGACTCGAGCCTGCATGCCTTCATGGAATTGGCTGACCAAGGAAATAAATTTCCGAGGGCATCCGTACTTGGCCATGATCTTCCACAGTCCCTCTCTACTCACGGTGTCGAAGGCCTTAGTGAGGTCGACATAGGTGGAGAACAGATCAGCATTTTGCTCCTGACATTTCTCTTGCAGCTGCCTTGCAGCAAACACCATGTCAGTGGTTCCGCGCTCCTTCCGGAATCCACATTGGCTCTCAGGCAAATGACCTTGGTCAAGGTGTGCTGTGAGGCGGTTTAGTAGGATCCTGGCAAGTATCTTGCCTGCGATGGAGAGCAAGGAAATGCCTCGATGGTTATCACAGGCTTGCCGGTTCCCCTTTCGCTTGTACAAGTGAATGATAGATGCATCTTTGAAATCCTGGGGGATCGTCTCTTCTTTCCACATGAGTGAGTACAGCTGATGGAGCTTCTCAGTCAGCACAGTGCCTCCATCCTTGTAGACCTCTGCTGGTATGGAGTCTGAGCCAGGTGCTTTGCCACTGGATAGCAGACGGATTGCTTTCTGGGTCTCAAGAAGTGTTGGCGGATCATCCAGTGCTTCGTTGATGGGGACTTGTGGGAGACGGTCTATGGCTTCATCATTTATGAAGGAAGGGCGATTTAAGACACTGTTGAAGTGCTCAGCCCAGCGTTCGAGAATTTTCTCCTTCTCGGTGATCAAGGTATTCCCATCTGCACTGAGGACGGGGGATGATCCTGAGGATGTGGGGCCGTAGACTTCTTTTAAGGCATCATAGAACCTCTTCATATCGTGCCTGTCAGCATATCCCTGGATCTGATCAGCTTTGTCACTCAGCCACTTATCCTGCATCTGGCGTAACTTCTGCTGAACAGTCCTGCGGATGGCATCGTACGCATCCTTTTTTGATGTGGACTTTGGGTTGCTCAGGTAGGCTTGATGCAGACGGCGTTTCTCATCCAGAAGCTGCTTGATTTCATCACAGTTTTCATCAAACCAGTCTTTGTGCTTTCTGGTCATGGGTCCCAGGGTCTCTGAAGCTGTACTATAGATCAGCTCACGCAGGGTCCTCCAGTCAGACTCCACATTCTGGTTGTCCAGAGAGGCGGATTCCAGACGATCTTCCAGCAGCTCCACAAAGGACTGTCTGATGGTGATGTTATTCAGCTTAGCAATGTTGAGCCGTTTTGGAGCCTTCTGGCCTTGGGGGCGTCTCTTGGGCTGGATTCGAATATTCAGCTTCGAGACTACAAGGCGATGGTCTGTCCAACACTCGGCACCGCACATGGTCTTTGTTACACGTACATCTTGCCTATCCCTTTTCCTGACGATGACGTAATCGATGAGATGCCAATGCTTTGAGCGTGGGTGCATCCATGACGTCCTGTTACGGGTAGGGAGGCAGAAAACTGTGTTGGTTATCAGCAGTTCGTGCTCTGCACAAGTCTGAAGCAAAAGCAATCCATTTGGGTTGCAGTGGCCCACACCGTGCTTTCCAATCACTCCATCCCAGGAGATGTAGTCAGAGCCAACTCTAGCATTGAAGTCCCCAAGAATGATGAGTTTGTCTGCTTTAGGGATAGCAGCAATGACAGAGTGAAGGTCCTCGTAGAACTTCGCCTTCACTTCATCCGGGTTGGTCATGGTTGGGGCGTAGGCACTGACAATGGTGAGGTGCTTCTGGCCAGATGCCAGTGGGAGTTTCATGGTCATAAGCCTATCGTTGACTCCCTTTGGGATTCCAGCTAGCTTGCTGACAAGTGCTGTTTTTACTGCAAAACCAACGCCAGCCTCACGTCGCTCTTCGCTTCCTCGTCCACTCCAGAAGAAGGTGTAACCAGATCCCCGTTCACAGAGCTCGCCTTTGCCTGCAAGCCGAGTCTCACTCAAGGCTGCGATGTCAATGTTGTATCTGGCGAGTTCGGATGCAACTAGTGCCGTTCTCCTTTGGGGTCTGTCCGCGTTATCTCTGTCCAGGAGAGTCCTTATGTTCCAAGCACCAATGGTGAGAGGAACGATCCTTGTTTTTTTCTTTTCATTCTCTTTGTTTCGACCGCTGATGTAGGGTCCCCGCCAGCCGCGGTATGCTGGCCAGGGTGATATGGAGCAGGCAATTTTTAGGGCACCTTTTCTAGCCCCTTCCTCATGCCAGGGAGGTGAGCAGTGCATTCCTAAAGAGGGCTGCTCAGACGCTCAGACGGCTGCCGAGCTCCATCGCTGCTCCTGTCGACGAAGAACGACCCTATGGCCTGAGCCGCCTGCGTGCAGGTCTGCGGCTGCGACTGCCAGTGTACCCACACCTGTCGTTTTGTCGCTCGCCTGTCGCCACAGGACTTGGGGGTGATGAAATGATGAAGGATGAGAGGTCATTTTGGATGACTGATGACTTGCGCGATGAGTTTGTTTAAAGTGAAGAGGAGTTGCGCAACGTCGACCTCACTCTCTCGTCCGGGTCCACCAATTTCCAGTGGCAAGACTAAGTCGAGACGACTGGAGGATGAGCACGGATGCAGTGGATGACCAAGATATCCTTTCGGTGTCTCATCTTGCTCTCTGCACTCCACAGTGCGTTGCTGTAACCGCCTTCCTCTCCGTTGAACTGATAAGTTTCTTCCGCATATTCTGCCGGATCCAGACTTCGCATACATGGGTAGACACACCCCGGGGGCCAACTGCGTGTGGCATGCACACAGCACAGTGGAGCTAGATGGCTGTCGGTGGCTCTCCTGAGCCGACGCCCTTTTATGGATCTCCATAAGGGTGTCTAGCCACCCGCCTCACCAGTCCCAGAAGGGAGCGGTGGAAGTGCCGGTTTAGTCGTCGGCAACCCGACCCTGAACAGGTTGTACTGGATTACAGGTTACCAGTAGCAGATCTAATGACCTGACCTGACTACTAATAACAATATCTAAAAGGCGCAAAATCTTGATAAAGTCTACTATAGGCGCGCGCGCGCACACACACACACACACACAAATAAATAAATAAGGAAAAAGATGTCAAACATGCAGACACACGTTCACACATACACGCACATACACATGCATAACAGATATGCAACAAACATGCAGTTTCACAGATATGAAAGCACGATCAAATACACATTAAAAAAAAAAAAAAAAGCACCAACACACACACACACACATTACCCTGCACCCGCCCCCCTCCTCCACACACTCATTTCTAGGCAACACATCGCAGCTTCCACGGCACACACACACACACACTTACTTGTACAAGCACACACACATAGGCCCATATCCCCCACCCCCAACCCCCCACACATATATACACAAAATATATATATGCACACCCGCACGTTCCAATAATTCCGTTGCTCCCACAGTGTAGACATACATACACACACATACCTCATCCTCCACACACACACACACACACACACACACACACACATTTAGTGAACCATCAAATAGTTTTCTCGAAAATAGCATTCATTGTTGATTCCAAATCAGTACTTTATGCTCTAGGATTATTTAGCCTTGAAACAAGACCTGATCTAGTTATTGAGGCAAATCATTTGGTACATTGTTTGAGGATTAAAGGGACTGAGGTCAGTTTTTGTTGGGTGCCTTCTCATGTGGGCATTCATGACAATGAAACTGCTGAAAAAGCAGCTAAAAGAGAAGCGCATGATTCAGAAAAATCGACAAAAATACATGTCCGTCGTTCCGTAAAAGAAGCATACACTTTGTTAGAAAAATCAGCATGGGGTCGATTTCATAACCGATGGAAGGAAAAGTTTTCAAAACAAAGGGACATTATTCCCCGAAAATATTATTAAAGAAAAGACACCGACTCCATCCGCTTGCTATACAAGATTAATAACCTCTGCTTTCTTCCGTATAAAACTTGATGCGCTGAAGACAAAGTATAGCAAAAATGTTGCATGGATCTGTGGTAAGCAGTTCGCTTCATTGTTTGTTTCACTGTCAGCAGTTACAAACCTTGCCCAAGTATTTCAAAGAGAATAACTATTCTGCAGATGATTTTTGGAAAGTTATTTCTGACGAGGTTCTTATGGTCGAACTTTCAAAAGCATTAGTTCATAGCCCTATTTCTACATTTCTTTAATGTACTTCAGAATTGCGTTAATGGTTTCTAATTATTGTTATCGTTATTGAATTATTACTGTTAAATGTAATTGCACTGATGTTAGTTATGCATTTTTAATGGTAGTTTTGTCTGTTTTACTCCCCCCCCTTTTTGTGTGTGTGTGTGTATGTGTCTCTCTCTCTCTCTCTTTTATTTTCATTTCAATCGTCTAATATCACTGATAGTGAAAAGACGCTAAACTCACTAAAGAACGAACAGAGTTTTATGACGAGAAAGCAAAATGGCGGAGACTGACGCAACCGCAAAAAAGAAGATGCGATCGCGAAGCGTGTTTCTCCTCAACATCAAGCTATGCGGTCGGGAGACAAACGAAACTGAGTGGAAGCGCTGTTCAAACCGGAGCACCGAAAACAAAGCTGTCAGATGCGAGGTTGCCTAGTACAACAACGGCGGAGCTCCTCACCACGGCACAAAAAGAAGAGGCGATGTCAACAGTCCCGACAGACTTCAACATGATAGATGCTTTGTCAGACCTAAAGCAGACAATAAGTATTCTCTGCACCTGTATCACTTCATTGGAAAGGACAGTGGATGCTCAGAATATATATTAAAACGAAATAAATAAATTCATAGACTAATCAAGGCATGCGCTCCCATCACCCGTTGCGACGATAATCTGCAAAGGTTCCTGCAACGTGTCATTCCAGATTCAATAGTAATAACAATAATAAATTGTTGTGTGATGATCTCACGATTGTGAAGTAAAAGAATCACCAAAACGTGGAACTGCCTCCCAGACGAAGTGGTCCTGGCACCTTCTGCAAATGCCTTCAAGAGTATGTTGGATGCTTGCTGGAAGAAGAAACCTGACCAGTACAATCCGTCTTGCCAATAAGCCACGCATGCAAAGTCTTTAGCATACTAGCCGTATAACCCATACGGATCGATGAACAGGACTTCCTACAAGACCTCAAACATCGTACAGTTCAAGTTTAAATACAACTTATCACGAAAAAAGGAACTGTTTCTATAGTAACAATAGAAACTCAAACTGAATCCAGCCCAACAACTGAACTTACCTACACCGAGGCAGCAAAACTGCCCGAACCGACCGATCCCAGAAAAAAACAAAGAAAACAAGAAAAACACCAGCATCGGAAGGGACGCCCATGAAAACCAAAGAAAACAAGAGAGGCACGGCCTTCAAGACTACACTTGTGATACACTTAAAATAAATAAATAAATAAATAAATATATATATATATATATATATATAATCGTTAACATGTGTTCTGTATTTGTTATTATAAAGCTTCGGGTTAAAAGAAAGAAAAAAAGTCCTAACGGCAGATTCGCACCCCACGTGTTCGGGTGAGAAGAAACTGTCTTACCCATTACACTATCATGGCTCCTTAAAACTGATGTTCAAAAATATGACATTTAAACATGCGGTATTCGCAGTGAGAATGCTGTTTAGATCATATCATTCTGGTGTATCTTGGGTATTCAAAAAATCTTTAAGGGCAATTATAAATTCTTTTTAAGTCCGCGGTAAAGGAGACGTGGCTATCGCCCACTGCAACATTTAGCCGTTTTCTCTGGATCTAGATAGATGTACAAGTTTAGTTACACCCGGTTGACACGGTCGATTCAATTTCTCTTTTATGTTCATTCTAGTTTTATAGTTTTAAAGTTGATAAGAAAATTGAGTATTTTGTTAAACTAATAACATGTAGAGCCAAGTACAAGTACTTCTAAACGTCGTATGAAGTGAAAAGGACTTCATTTTGAGAAAAGTCAAGACTGGAAAATTTTACGTTTCATCAATTCAAGGGTATTAACCCTCTTATTTTTAACTGTGAATTCCGACTGATTCTGTGGATATTTTTATGGCAGTTTGGGGCATAATCCAGTAAGTGATGAGGCGTTCACAAATCTTTCTATGAATAAATTTTAACGGTCTCCTCCAACTTTCCATCACATGTTATTGTGTATTGTCGATTGAATATAGGATTGAAACAAAACGGCGTCGTTCGCATTCGCGAAGAATATGAGCACGTGCTTTGAATATGTATAAATATGTGTACGCAATTGATTTTTGCCCATGACCGTCAGGGCTCAGCCAACAGAACTATAAAGTCCACTCGTCGTATTGATTTTAGTATATTCCGAAAAAGACCACTTGGGCGAATGAACATAGTGAAAGCCCTGTACACTTAGAGTAAAACACACAAGCTTTTTATGTATTAAGTATAATTTCAGAATGTAATGTTAAAGATGGGAAAGATCAGTTTAAAGCAAATTAACCCCCCTAGCATTAATTACAGATTAATTTCCCTTTTTGACTATCTGCACCAAAGACATGCAAAATAAATATAACTTCCATGCTTAGCAAAAGAAGATACTGTTTGAACAAAAAATGATAAGTGACTGCTCTTGTTGTTGTGTCGAATATCAGATCAAAGTACCAAGTTTAGAGAATAAAAAAAGTATAAATACAACAGTAAATTCAGTTTGCATATAATTTGGCTTCTTTTTTAATTTTATTTTTGTTGTGCCCCTCCCAGATGTGCAATATTGTTTTAAGCAAGATGACTGGAAAGAACTGAATTTTTCCTATTTTCATGCCGAATTTGGTGTCAACTGACAAAGTATTTGCAGAGAAAATGGCAATGTTAAAGTTTACCACACACACACACACAGACAACTGAACACCGGGTCAAAACATAGATTCACTTTGTTTACACAAGTGAATCAAAAAGGAAACATCAACCTACCCAAGCCGCAGAACAATGATGTCAAGCCCTGTCCCGACGTAAAGTCTGCGAATGACGTAAATACCAAGTCGCCTGGAGCAAAACATTCTGAAAAGAACGCGGACTTGACCAAAGTACTGATTCTGTATGATTCCATCGTGTGAGGTATAGATGAGAAGAGACTCGGAATGTCGTCTGGTTCCAAGCAAGAAAGCATCGCAGCCACACCTTGTACGAGACACGAAAATTCCTGCAGGATTGTCATTCCTCTAATCCAGGAAAAACCGATGTCGTTGTCATCCATTGTATCTGTAACTGTTAAGTACATCGCTGTCGCGGGGTCGGCCCGCTATTGCGCGGCCCGCTATTGCGCGGGCCCGATATTGCGGGGGCCCGCTATTGCGCGACAGCGTAGACGCAGCCTGGGGAATACTGTACTGACAATAATATGCGATGCAGCCTAAGGTATAGGGCCGCCTAAGGTGTAGTAAACGTTGCAGCCTACGTACGATGCAGTACTTTAGGCTGCTAATCTTCATGGCAAAGACAATGCATATTTTTAAACAATAAAGGGAAATAAAGAGGTGTCACAGTTTTTTAATTCCACAAAATCACTTTTGCAATCCCAACATTCAAAGCATCGAGCTCAAAAACACTACCTTATAAACAAATCTCAGGTGGTCATAATATGATACCAACAAATAAACTGGCAAAGAAAATGTTGATATTGCATTCATTCGAATCTTGAAAATAAATTCAAAACATAACACGGCATCCTGAAATCATCTTTCGTCTTCTCAACTTCTCAATAAAAAAAATAACTAAAGTAACTTGGAAGAACAAAATTAATACATGAGGAAATGCCAGTCATTTTTCGCATTTTCCGAAAACCTGGACAAAATGAAACCAAGAACACCTGTTCTCTGTCTTATTATGAAAATAAAATAAAAATCATATTAAATTTTTTTTTTTAAAGCTTAATTCGTAAACTAAGATTAAAACCTTAAATGTACCTTATTTAATAAAGCAACCAAGACAAAGAGCTTGTTATTAAAACAAAAAATAATCTTTTGTGCAGCAAATACGAAAAATGTCGGTTTTATCCTTGATAGTTATTTTGTTATGCAGCCTTTAGCATTACGCTCTCTATACTTCAACAAACAAAGAAAAAGAAAACCTATTGTGCTTCTTGATTTCTAATCACATCTTGGGCAAATGTATCACATTCTTTATACTCACACTTTATATGATCAGGTACACACATAGAAGTATATTAAGAACTAAAATCAACATGAAAAATGTCAACATAATGGATGCTTTAACGCGTCACTAAAGCGATTCCACCAATAATAACCTTGACATAACTGTTTATTACAAAGCGCAGTACACTGCAATCATTTTGAAATGAAAACGTTGTCCATTGCAATAAATGCAATACTTTTTATTCATACTGGATTTAGTCTTCAGCATTGAAGGTTGAACTGGTTTGTGCGGATGGAGGCTGTGCAGGCCGGATACCGCCAGCACCTCCAGTTAAACGCATGTGCTGTGTTTCTCTTTTTATGATATTTATACTCATCGACAACAAGGACTTACCTCTTTTGCGTCTGCCCTCGATCAAACGTGCTACCATGTTGAATGAAAAAGTGCAAGTACAACATAAAGTAGATTTTCCAAGAGAAAGTGCAAGTACAACAAAGTAAATTTTCCAAGAAATCATACCCACCCCTCCCCCCCCTCCCCCCCACGGAACGGCTGGTAGGCCCAGAGAGCTTACAGTGAGACGTGTGCAAGTTATGCAAGTTCAAACCCCGCTGCCGCCCTAAATCAAACTGCCCTTTTGCTTCCCACCGAACTCGGACCCACGGGATTTTTAATTGGCAGGCGAACGTCTAACTCATCCTGCCACCTTCCTCCTTGCATCACCTTGGCAACTTTTCCGCTTCTTCGTTCGCGCAATAGCGGGCCCCCGCAATAGCGGGCCCCCGCAATAGCGGGCCCGCGCAATAGCGGGCCCCCGCAATAGCGGGCCCGCGCAATAGCGGGCCCGCCCCGCAGTCGCCAAGATTGTGGCATTATCGTGACGGGTGGGGGTGTGCGCAGCTTAGCAGGTTCACTGTTGAGATGTTAATAGTTTTTTGTTGTTTTTTTTTTTTAAGATCTCAGGAGTTGGTGCACTTGCTATGTTTTCTTCCAGGTGGTTCCAGTCTTTTACTGTGCTAACAAAAAATGACTGTTTGTATTGCTCTGTCTGAGATCTGCTGACTTGGAATGTTCTTGTGTTGTTTCTTATGTGAATAGAGATCGCACTGGTGGTGTTGTACTGATCGCCAGATGTTCGTGGCCTTATGAGTCGTCCTGGTTTATGTGGAGTCAAGTATTCAGTAGGTGGTATGGCCGGTACCAACCCCTCAACCACCTTGTAGAGGAAGATGAGTTGTAGATCATGTCTGCGCTGTTGGAGTGTCGGCAGTTGCAGAGTGTGAAGCATCTTGGTTGTGGAGGCGGGTGTTCTGGATTTATAATCGCCGGTTATGAACCGGGCAGATAGGCGCTGCACTTTTTCGAAGTTTATCAGTATCCTGTTTGCAGCTGAACTACAGTGACCCTATAGGTCAACACTTCAACAGCCCATTGCACAACTACACCCAGGCAAAGGTGGCAGCTGTATGGCAGAACCCAAGCAACAGAGAATACCGCAAACATATGGAGTCCCACGTGATCAGCCGCCTGGGGACCATCCAGCCTGCAGGCATCAACACCAGAGTGATGGACCCCTAGCGGCCTTGGGCCCTCTTCTCTCTCTTTTCCCCTCCCTTTTCACTGCTCCTGTCCCCCTGCAATCCACCTTCAGACACACACACACTCATTCTCTCTCTCTCTCCCTACCCCCTTCCTCTCTCCCCCACTTTTCTCTCCTCCCCCCCTCTCCACCACTCTCTCTCCCTCCCTCCGTCTCTCACTCCCTCTCTCTCTCTCTCTCCCCCCCCCCCCCCCCCCCCCTCCGTTTTCGTTCTCCCCCTTCACACACACACACACACACACACACTGACCAGCACACACATTCTTGCACCATTTCATCTTTTGGCGAACCACAACCCTCTTTTTCCACCTCCACCCCCCACCCCACCCCCCACTCCCTCCAGTGTTTAACCATCCCCCCTTCTTTTTTCCTTTGTAAATATTGCTCACCTTTTTCTCTGTTCTTTTTTTCTTTTTCTTTTTTTTTCTGATTACTCCTCACAGTTCTTAGTTTTACCTCTGTCTTGGTTTTGCCCTCTCTTTTCTTCTCCATTCTCCATTTTTCCTCCCCATGAAGAAGGGCATAGGGCCCGAAACGTCGGGATACTCTCTTCATAGGACAAGTCACCACCTACAGGTTAGTCTCAACCGTTTTCACGCCTATCCTGTTTGAGGTAAGGACTCCATATGATGGAGCCATACTCGAAGGCTGGTCTGATGAGGGATATATGCATTCCTCTTGTATTGGAGGGAGCAGAAACGCATGTTTCTCCTGAGGAAGCCAAGGGTGCTGTGTGCTTTTTTGCAGGTGTGGGCAGTGTGGGTGCTCCATTTCAGGTCATCGGAGAGTTGAATACCTAGATAGGAGTTTGTGTGGACGTGCTGAAGGGGAGTGTTACATAGGGAGTAGATGTGGTTGGTTGACTGCTGCATACTGAGGATATAGCACTTGTTGGGGTTAAACTTCATACCCCAGTCAGTGGCCCAGGTTTCCAGTTTGAGGTCCTCTTGAAGCTGAATGTGATCTTGTAAGGAGTTGATCTGGAATTAACGACCTGAAATCCAACGAACTCGAGGACTTAAGCAAATCTTTTGTTTCCACACTCAAAGAACCTGCGCAGAAAAAAACCTGACGCACTTACAAAGTTCATCGTGAGCAAGATCATCCCATTTAAAGAAGAAAAATAAGAAATTAGAAGACAACTTTTCCATGCCATCACTACTTCAGAACTTTATAATATAGCCAACATTTCATTCGTTGAAAGCAATAACCTATCAAGGTACTATCTTCGAGACTGCATCCATCTAAACCAGAGGGGACCAGTCAACTGGCAGGCAACGTCGGTCACCACGTCCGGGATCTGCTGTGGGAAAGACCAAGACGACCAGCACGCCCCATCAGACATCACCAACACCAGCCATACCCCGTCCGACCCCACCAAGACTGGTACAACAGATACAACATGCTACCTGACTGGTCAGTGTACTGGTCAATCTGGTCAATGTACTGACAGTTGCGTCAACAATAACCGCCACAACCAGAGCTGACTGTTTTAATCACCAGCATCAAGTATCTTCCAATCGTTTGGAAGTGACTTATTATAAATGATACTCAGTGGAATAGCCAACTCTGTGCTCAGTTCTTTTAGAATTAGTCTGGTCCTTGTGCTTTATATGGGTCTAATACTTTTGATTTATTTTCCACTGCCATAGGTGTGACCCTTATCATATCATATTGACATGATATAATATGACTGTTTTAATCACCAGCACAACAGAGACAGCACTGCTGAGTACTCTCTCTAAAAACGAGCAAGTATCTTCCAATTGTTTGGAAGTGACTTATTATAAATGATACTCAGTGGAATAGCCAACTCTCTGCTCAGTTCTTTTAGAATTAGTCTGGTCCTTGTGCTTTTTATTTTATTTTATTTTTTTATTTATTATTTTTATTTATTATTTTATTTATTTATTTATTTTATTTTATTTTTTAAAATCATTTTATTAGTATTACTATTATTATTACTACTACCTTTTTCTATATTATTCATTTATTTATTTATTTATGTAAGCTTATCTATTATTTATTCCCCTGTTGTTGTTTTTTTGTTGTTTTTTTTCTCAAGGCCTGACTAAGCGCGTTGGGTTACGCTGCTGGTCAGGCATCTGCTTGGCAGATGTGGTGTAGCGTATATGGTTTGTCCGAACGCAGTGACGCCTCCTTGAGCAACTGAAACTGAAACTGAAACTTGTGCTTTATATGGGTCTAAGACTTTTAATTTATTTTCCACTGTCATAGGTGTGACCCTTATATCATATATATTGATATGATGACATATGATATGACTGTTTTAATCAGCAGCACAACAGAGACAGCACTTCTGAGTACTCTCTCTACATTTTGCTGTTACTATAATTAACTTTTTTTCTTATATCATTTGATGTTGGACATTTTATCTATTGTTTGCCTGGTTCCTAGCCAGTTTCTAATCCTTTTCATATCTTACAATCTGTTAAACTGTTATAGAGTTGGACGTTACGTGATACTTATATATATTGTGTATAGTAGATTACTCTATTCTAAGATGACTAAAAGGGAAATCAAAATCTATCATTGGAACTGTTGTTCCATTATGACGAACTGTGACCACTTAGTTCAACATCTAGCACTACATAGCTACCACGTTTTTACCCTTCAATCACTAAACGTGAGAAGGGATAAGCTACCTAAAATCGATAACTATTATTACCCCCTGATTAATAAATAGTAAAGAGTGGTAACTCTCTCCCTTGACAAGGTACACAACTTCAAGTCGGTGCTGCTTACGCAACCGATTTAGCTAGCACACAGGTAAATAAAAGGTACATTGGAACAAACCCAGACACTTCCTCTAAAAGGAAGCGCTGGGCTTACCCTTATACCGATCATTTGATATGTGTACACAGCAGCACAACAGAGACATTATTGATTTTATTATTACCCCCTAATCCATCAAAAGGCAGATACTACTGGAAAAATCAGTACAGCCATTTATGTACATGAAGGTGTTAAGTACGTACCCTGTCCGAGCCCTGCTCCACCAGATGTACCAGGCCTAAATTCGTGTGCAGTGACAGACCAGTATAATTCCTCACTGCTAACTATCGTCTCTGTTTACCTTCCTCAGGGATCAAATGATGTAAACACAGAATGGATTCGTACACTACATTCAGACACAGAGAAAAAAATTCTCATAGCGGGAGATTTCAATGCTCAATCAGCTTTTGGGGAGAAGGACTGTAGAATTGTAACGAGCAACTGATTTATCGAGAATCTAGTGCACACGTCCTTCTATCTACTTAATGATGGGAGAATAACATGCATTCCTGATGTAAAAAGGTGGGGGTAGGGGTTTGATAACAGGCAGATGATAGGTGCACAATCCGCTTTCTCCTGGTATCACAGCAGGGTCTTTTAGTAAGATGAATTGAGGTGTTTATTTCTCTATCATATCAGCACTTAACAGCACATCCTAACTTAGCAGTTAGCAGCACACAGCCCTCCTGGTCAACAGATGCATTTCTCAGTGGAACCTCAGTCTCTCAGTCTGGCTCCCTGGTTTACTTACAGCAAGGAAAAGGCTGCAGCCATGTGAGCTTGCTGTTTATATTCATGCTTTCCCAACTGGTACAACCCAATGGACCAATGGTCCCAGTCTGTGTCTACGATTTAGAGACACATCACCTGATTGGTTGGAAACACGCTATGTGTATAAAATGTTGCAAACGGACACCTCTGGTTGGTCACAAGAAGATGACTGATGGCAGGGATGCAACACACACACACACACTGTCCAAATCCCTACACACACTTCAGCAGGGAAAGGGTCGGAGGAGGGATGAGGAGAGTGGGGGAGGAGGGAGTTGAAGTGGTGTCTGACAGGTTATTTGTTCTGGCTATGTTACACTGAGGTGCCTGCAAGTGGCTTAACAACAGAGCAGGCAGGTGGGCTTAGCAGGGGAGGAGAGGGAAGGGACTTCCTGTGACCAACAGTCTCAGGTGGGGGAGGAGTGGGGAAGGAGGGGGTGGGGCGGGGGGGGGGGGAGTAGGGGGAAGGTGATAAAGGGTGGTGTATTGTGGCTTGGGGATGCCACAACCCAACCATAATCTGACAGTGTCCATATACCTATTGTCACTTGCTTAGAAAGCAACAAGCCACCAACTGTAGATCCTAGGAATGACAAAGTTTCAAAATTCAGTTACAAACTAGCCAACTGGTCCAAATTATCAAGATTAGTTTAATCATTTTACGTAATTGATATGGACAGCAAAGACATAGACAGTTTGTATTCTTTATTTACAAATGCTGTATTGACTGCCTCAAATGAATCTATTCCAAAATATAAACAAAGTCAAACAAGCACCTTAGTAATATCCGATGGAACGAAGCTTGTGAAAAAGCAAAGAAGGAGAAAAAAAAAATGCATTTAAAACATACACCAGAAATAAATCTATCGAAAACACCATTAAAATGAAAAAAGCGAAAAACAGATGTAATAACGAAGTTTCAAGCTATAAAGATATACAAAAGGTGTGGGAAAGACTCAAAACTATGAAAAATGGCATTAATTTGCCACAGTGCCCCATACGACTGCCGAATTCAGATCTACCTTCAAGTTTGGAAAAGGCTGAAGCCTTTGCTCAAATGTTTGCTTAAAATAGTAGTACCAATGGACTAACAGAGAAACAACGAAAATATAGAGAAAACCAAGAAGATAACAAAATGTATAAGGACCCCAGCACCATAACTAACCATTATTGTTCAATCACACTACACGGAGTCAAAGAAATCATTTTTAATCTCAGTAATGAGAAAACATCTGTTGGGTTGGATGGAATTTCAAATGAAATGCTGCGACATTTACCACCGAATGTGACACCTTTTCTTCACTGGTTATTTCAGAAATGCTGGAGTGAAGGTAAAATTCCGCCATTTGGAAACAATAATTATGGTCCCGATACACAAACAGGGAAAACCCAAAACAGATAAACACAGCTACCGACCAATTGCCTTAACATCCCGGGGTCAGCTCTATGTTCCCTCAGCTCTGTGTTCCCTCAAGTCAAGTAACATGTCATGTCATGTCATGTCAAAGTGACCAGTGGTAAGCAAGACTTGCGTGACATTGTAGTTATGTCTCACTGCGTGTAATTGGATTCCGCATACTCCTCTATTTGTCTGTCTTTTTTTCCTGCCTGTATTTCTGTATGTATGTCTGTCCATCCGTTTGATGTCAGGTCAGGTCATTAGATCTGCTACTGGTAACCTGTAATCCAGTACAACCTGTTCAGGGTCGGGTTGCCGGCGACTAAACCGGCACTCCCACCGCTCCCTTCTGGGACTGGTGAGGCGGGTGGCTAGACACCCTTATGGAGA
The DNA here is from genome assembly GCF_041734735.1 of Babylonia areolata. NCBI lineage: Eukaryota > Metazoa > Mollusca > Gastropoda > Neogastropoda > Buccinidae > Babylonia > Babylonia areolata. The sequence continues at coordinate 36,336 of NC_134882.1, read as the reverse complement.
TCCATAAAAGGGCGTTGGCTCAGGAGAGCCACCGACGGCTATCTAGCTCCACTGTGCTGTGTGCATGCCACACGCAGTTGGCCCCCGGGGTGTGTCTACCCATGCATGCGAAGTCTGGATCCGGCAGAATCTGCGGAAGAAACCTATCGGTTCAACGGAGAGGAAGGCGGTTACAGCAACGCACTGTGGAGTGCAGAGAGCAAGATGAGACACCGAAAGGATATCTTGGTCATCCACTGCATCCGTGCTCATCCTCCAGTCGTCTCGACTTAGTCTTGCCACTGGAAATTGGTGGACCCGGACGAGAGAGTGAGGTTGACGTTGCGCAACTCCTCTTCACTTTAAACAAACTCATCGCGCAAGTCATCAGTCATCCAAAATGACCTTTCATCCTTCATCATTTCATCACCCCCAAGTCCTGTGGCGACAGGCGAGCGACGAAACGACAGGTGTGGGTACACTGGCAGTCGCAGTCGCAGACCTGCACACAGGCGGCTCAGGCCATAGGGTCGTTCTTCGTCGACAGGAGCAGCGATGGAGCTCGGCAGCCGTCTGAGCGTCTGAGCAGCCCTCTTTAGGAATGCACTGCTCACCTCCCTGGCATGAGGAAGGGGCTAGAAAAGGTGCCCTAAAAATTGCCTGCTCCATATCACCCTGGCCAGCATACCGTGGCTGGCGGGGACCCTACATCAGCGGTCGAAACAACAAGAAAGAAAAGAAAAAAACAAGGATCGTTCCTCTCACCATTGGTGCTTGGAACATAAGGACTCTCCTGGACAGAGATAACGCGGACAGACCCCAAAGGAGAACGGCACTAGTTGCATCCGAACTCGCCAGATACAACATTGACATCGCAGCCTTGAGTGAGACTCGGCTTGCAGGTGAAGGCGAGCTCTGTGAACGGGGATCTGGTTACACCTTCTTCTGGAGTGGACGAGGAAGCGAAGAGCAACGTGAGGCTGGCGTTGGTTTTGCAGTAAAAACAGCACTTGTCAGCAAGCTAGCTGGAATCCCAAAGGGAGTCAACGATAGGCTTATGACCATGAAGCTCCCACTGGCATCTGGCCAGAAGCACCTCACCATTGTCAGTGCCTACGCCCCAACCATGACCAACCCGGATGAAGTGAAGGCGAAGTTCTACGAGGACCTTCACTCTGTCATTGCTGCTATCCCTAAAGCAGACAAGCTCATCATTCTTGGGGACTTCAATGCTAGAGTTGGCTCTGACTACATCTCCTGGGATGGAGTGATTGGAAAGCATGGTGTGGGCCACTGCAACCCAAATGGATTGCTTTTGCTTCAGACCTGTGCAGAGCACGAACTGCTGATAACCAACACAGTTTTCTGCCTCCCTACCCGTAACAGGACGTCATGGATGCACCCTCGCTCAAAGCATTGGCATCTCATCGATTATGTCATCGTCAGGAAAAGGGATAGGCAAGATGTACGTGTAACAAAGACCATGTGTGGCGCCGATTGTTGGACAGACCATCGCCTTGTAGTCTCGAAGCTGAATATTCGAATCCAGCCCAAGAGACGCCCCCAAGGCCAGAAGGCTCCAAAACGGCTCGACATCGCTAAGCTGAAAAACATCACCATCAAACAGTCCTTTGTGGAGCTGCTGGAAGATTGTCTGGAATCCGCCTCTCTGGACAACCAGAATGTGGAGTCTGACTGGAGGACCCTGCGTGAGCTGATCTATAGTACAGCTTCAGAGACCCTGGGACCCATGTCCAGAAAGCACAAAGACTGGTTTGATGAAAACTGTGATGAAATCAAGCAGCTTCTGGATGAGAAACGCCGTCTGCATCAAGCCTACCTGAGCAACCCAAAGTCCACATCAAAAAAGGATGTGTACGATGCCATCCGCAGGACTGTTCAGCAAAAGTTACGCCAGATGCAGGATAAGTGGTTGAGTGACAAAGCTGATGAGATCCAGGGATATGCTGACAGGCACGATATGAAGAGGTTCTATGATGCCTTAAAAGAAGTCTACGGCCCCACATCCTCAGGATCATCCCCCCTCCTCAGTGCAGATGGGAATACCTTGATCACCGAGAAGGAGAAAATTCTCGAACGCTGGGCTGAGCACTTCAACAGTATCTTAAATTGCCCTTCCTCCATAAATGATGAAGCCATAGACCGTCTCCCACAAGTCCCCATCAACGAAGCACTGGACGATCCGCCAACACTTCTTGAGACCCAGAAAGCAATCCGTCTGCTATCCAGTGGCAAAGCACCTGGCTCAGACTCCATACCAGCAGAGGTCTACAAGGATGGAGGCACTGTGCTGACTGAGAAGCTCCATCAGCTGTACTCACTCATGTGGAAAGAAGAGACGATCCCCCAGGATTTCAAAGATGCATCTATCATTCACTTGTACAAGCGAAAGGGGAACCGGCAAGCCTGTGATAACCATCGGGGCATTTCCTTGCTCTCCATCGCAGGCAAGATACTTGCCAGGATCCTACTAAACCGCCTCACAGCACACCTTGACCAAGGTCATTTGCCTGAGAGCCAATGTGGATTCCGGAAAGAGCGCGGAACCACCGACATGGTGTTTGCTGCAAGGCAGCTGCAAGAGAAATGTCAGGAGCAAAATGCTGATCTGTTCTCCACCTATGTCGACCTCACTAAGGCCTTCGACACCGTGAGTAGAGAGGGACTGTGGAAGATCATGGCCAAGTACGGATGCCCTCGGAAATTTATTTCCTTGGTCAGCCAATTCCATGAAGGCATGCAGGCTCGAGTCCAGGACAAAGGCGAAACATCTGCTCCTTTTCCTGTCACAAATGGTGTCAAGCAAGGCTGCGTCCTGGCTCCAACGCTGTTCAGCCTCATGTTCTCTGCAATGCTTACTGATGCCTTCAGAGATGGCGATGTTGGAATCGGCCTAAAGTACTGAACAGATGGTAAGTTGTTTAACCTCAGAAGGCTTCAAGCAAAAACGAAGGTCATGACAGACATCATCAGAGACTTTTTGTTTGCTGATGATTGTGCCCTCAACGCTGGATCTGAAGCTGACATGCAACTCAGCGTTGACAAGTTTGCCACTGCCAGCAGGAACTTCGGCCTTACCATCAGCACGAGGAAAACTGAAGTTCTCCATCAGCCAGCCCCAGGGAAACCCTACGTTGAGCCCAACATCACAGTCAACGGTCAGAGACTCAGTGCGGTGGAGCGGTTCACATACCTTGGCAGCACACTGTCACGAAATGCGACCATCGACGATGAAGTGAACGTCAGGATTGCAAGAGCAAGTGCAACTTTTGGTAGACTTAGTGCAAATGTCTGGAACAGAAGAGGCATTAGTCTTGAGACCAAGCTAAAGGTCTACAGAGCAGTAGTTCTCCCCACACTACTGTACGCCTGCGAAACTTGGACAGTGTACCAACGACATGCCAAGAAGCTGAACCACTTCCACACAACATGCCTCAGGAAGCTACTGAACATCAAGTGGCAAGACAAGACCCCAGACACAGAGGTGCTCGCAAAAGCCACCCTTCCCAGCATCTTCACCATCCTGATGCAGTCCCAGCTTCGCTGGGCTGGACACGTGGCGCGCATGCCAGACCATCGGCTGCCCAAAAGGCTCTTCTATGGCGAGCTGCAACAAGGGAAGAGATCACACGGAGGTCAGAAGAAGCACTTCAGAGATACTCTGAAAGTCTCTCTGAAAGCGTTTGATATCAACCCTGACTCCTGGGAGGAATCTGCAGTGGACCGTGACAAATGGCGTGCTGCTGTGCACAAAGGCGCCAAGTTGTGCGAGGCCAACAGGACTGCTGCAGCTGTTCAGAAGAGGCAGGCCAGAAAGTCACGGGCAAACAAGCTCCCTGACAATGGTATGCCTGTCTTTGTCTGCCCCAACTGTCAGCGAACATTTCGTGCGCAGATTGGACTATTCAGCCATCTGCGCATTCACAGATAGATTCATGAGCATCCTCCCCCCCACCCCACCACCACCCTCCCCCCATCCCCCAGCTGGATGACAACGATGGTCATCATCGATCTCGATGGACACACACCATGTCTGTCCATCCGTTTGCTTCTCTCTCTCTCTCTCTCTCTCTCTCACGTCATTTTCATTATAAATTCACGCTTGACCACTGGTCAGTTTAACCATTGCTTGACCACAGGTCATTCTGACCATTGCTTGACCACTGGTCACTCCGACCATTGCTTGACCAATGATCATTCTGACCATTGCTTGAACACTGTCACACTGACCATTGCTTGACCACTGGTCACTCTGACCATTAGTTGACCTCTGGTCATCATGTAACTTGAATTGAGGGAACATAGAGCTGAGGGAACATAGAGCGGTTTGTTAGGAGAATTAGCTCTATGTTCCCTCAGCTCTATGTTCCCTCAAGAGATATTTACGTCATGTAATATGGCATGGCATATGTCATGGCACATGGCATGATATGACATGGCATTATGACATGACATGACATAGCATGTAACTTGACTTGAGGGAACATAGAGCTGAGGGAACATAGAGCTGAGGGAACATAGACATGCTCCCAACATCCCACACATGCAAACTCATGGGAAAAAATCATACTAAATAGGCTGGTACGTTACTGTGAAAAATACAAAGTAATCCCTGTCGGCCAAGCTGGTTTTCGACAAGGCCGGTCCACAGCTGACCATTTGGTAAAATTAACACCACAAGCAACAGTTTGCAGGATGGAAAAATATCACTGCAACATTTTTTATGATAAAAAGGCTCATGAACAAGTATGGCATAGTTGCCTTCTGTACAAGATTAAAACAGTTGGTATAACTGGTCATATGTTCACTTATATTAAGGGCTTTCTATCGAACAGACAAATAGAAATAACAGTTGGAAACACCTATTCAAGTTCACGACTACTTAAAATGGACTTACCTCATGGATCAGTTATTGCACCTATGTTGTTTAACATACTGATAGCAGATCTACCGAAAATATTATCAAAAGAAACAATGTTATCGTAATAGCTGATGATATCTGTTTGTGGATGAAGGTGACGATGAAATGCAAAACTCCAACCAGGGTATTGAACTATACAAAGAAAGTTTACCAGTGCGAAATTGATAAAATTAGCAAATTCATTATAGAAAATGGACTAACCCTATCATTAGAGAAAACGAACATGATGCTTCTTAATTCGGGACATGATCCCGAAAAACTCCTTGTATTTACTTTAGATGGGATTGTCATTATACACAGACTGTCAAATTTCTGGAGGTTATATCTAACATCCAAACTCACCTGGAAGCACCGCGTTGAGTACATAATAAACAAAGCGAGAAAAAGTCTGAATTTTCTCCAGGTTGTTAGCAAACAACATTGGGGACAGGCTGTCAAAGCACTTATATCTATGACAACCGCTGTTGTAGGTTCGAAGTTGACATATGCTCAGAAGGTGTTCTTCAGTGCACCACAATACCTATTAAAAAAAAGTTACAATGTATAAATTGCAAAGCCTATAAACTCGCTCTGGGAGTCCCATCACACACATCAGTCTCAGGGACTTACAGAGAAGCAGATGTATTACTCCATGAACACAGAAAAGTATCTGCCACAAAATTTCTTTTAAGAAGCTCGATTTAGGACACTTTCTCCAAAAATGAAGTACATTTAAAATCACTTTTTTCTTCTTTTTTTTCTTTCTTTTTTTCTTTCTTTTTTTTTTGTAAAAAGGGCAAGAACAATCCAGTCTCAAGCTTATCAATACATTTTCTGAATCGATTCAGAAGTTGATTTCAATAATATTGCTGTTAAACCGTCATTCTCAACCATACCATCCTGGGAATTGAGAAAACCCAACTTTGATATGGACTACACAGATCTGCAAAAGAATGATTCACCGAATATACTAAAGAGCTCCGTATGCTCTCATATAGAAAATGAATATAGAAATCATCTAAAAAATCTATATGGATGGTTCAGTTCTTGATGATGGCAGAGCAGGAGCAGCTTTTGTTATTCCGGAATTGAACCGTGAGAAAATGTACCACCTGGGCAAACATCTTTCTATCTTTTCTGCTGAGCTGTAGATTTTCATAAAAAGGATAGTCAAATCCTACTTTGCGTAGATTCAAAATCAGCGTTGAATGCACTTAGATCTGCAAATAAAAAATCACGCCTTCAGATGATTATTGAAATAAAACACATTGTACATCAATTATCGATCAAATGCATTAATGTAACTTTCATTTGGGCGCCTTCTCACCGTTGAATTTTTGCAACTGGGAGGGCAGATCAGGCTGCCAGAAAGGCTGTGCGAAACAGCGAAGAATCCTCCTCAAGATTCCATTAGATTTACAAGAATGTTACAAATGCGTTGAAAAAGTGTCAAGTAATCGACATAAATATAGGCTAAAAGATTTAGACTGCCAGTATTACTGTCACTGTATGAAGACAGTTTCATTAAGCAACCCTAAGGCTTTCTTAAATGATTTAGCTGTCTCCCAGTCAAGACCAGTTAGAAGTTTAATTCATCGATTCCATTTGAATGCCCTTCGAACTAAATTTTGCAAAAATATACAGTGTCTGTGTGGAAAAGAAGTCAATGTCCACCGCATACTTATCCAATGCCCAAAAACAATACAACTGTTCTTTCAAAAACTTGCCAACCGATTACCACCAAACACATATTTGTCCATAGGAGATGTTTTGAGTAATTATTCATTATTTCAAAAACTTTCTGAATGTTTGATTCAAAGTCCAGTTGGTATCTACCTTTGACTGATCACGTTTTTTGTCATCATTAGCATGCCTTTCACTTTTCTACCACTCACTACAGTCATCCCACCACCTCTTCTCAAGTACCCCCACGCCTCATCTCCCACGCGTACGTTCTCAGTGTAGGGACGCACTCTCCCTGGGGAGAGCAGCCAGGATTTCACACAAAAAAATCTTTTGTGACAAAAAAAGAGTAATACAATACAATATTTTTTAACACTGCTCCGTGCTGCGTGTATGGGTGCCTTGATCATCGCTCACTGTGTGTGTGTGTGTGTGTGATGAGGAAGGGAACATGCACTCACACACAGATACTCGATCTTGTCAAATGTGTATGTGCGTGTGTCTGTGTGTGTGCGTGTCAGTGTGTGTGTGTGACGTGTGTGTGTGACTCTTCTCTGTGTGTGTGTGTATGTGTGTGCGTGTCCATGTGTGCGCGTGACGTGTGTGTGTTACCCTGTGTGTGTGTCTGTGTGTTTGCGTGTGTGTGCAATTTGTGTGGGTATCTTGAGCACCACTACATGCTGTGTGTGTGGGTATCTTGAGCGCCACCATATGCTGCGTGTGTGGGTATGTTCCGAGGACAGGTGTGTGCTGCCTGTATGTGTATCGTTTGAGCACTGCTGTGTCTGTGGATATATTTCTGAGCACTGCTAAGTGCTGTGTGTGTGGGTGTCTTGATCATCGCTCACTGTGTGTGTGTGTGTGTGTGTGTGTGTGTGAAAGAAAGAGACAGACAGCCAAGCAGAGAGAGAGAGAGAGACAGAAAGACCGAAACAGAGAGAGCGGGAGAGACACAGAGAGAGAGAGAACACTGAACAATGAACACTGACATGTTTAATGTCATTAGCTGAAAAGTTCTGGTGACATAGTAGGTACTAATCATAACAAAATGGTGCAAAATAGATAAAATGGAACAGAAAGGGGAAAAAACAGAATTGAAACGACATAAACTAATAAGAGATTTGCGATACTTTGGCACTTTGTCATTAGCTTAAAGTACATGTGACAGGAGGGGTAATGTGCCTTTTTTCAGTCGTTCGTCTCCAAGGTTTGGACAGTACACCAGAAAACAAAGTACCGATAAATCATATAATAAATATTTACGCATGTAACATCGACACACATCGTATCAATACAAACACATACTAAATTACATATAAATCATGACATAATTCTTTATGCCTTAGCAACAAAACCCATCATATCAATACGAACACATCAAATAATTAAATGTCGAGATTTACCATCCAAATGTAACCCTTCCTTTTTATATGCTTTTTTCCTCATAGAACCCATACTAATCTTTAGTTGTTGTTTTTTTTACTAGTGAGTATTTGGACCGATGATGGACGTGTTCCGTATATTTATTGCCTCAGATACATATTTTGCACGTGAAAGTATCATATCTTCTTTTTCTGTCATCAGTATGCCGAACAAATCTTTTCTCTGCGCTGGAGCTGTATTGAAAATGGTACAGTTTTTTTTTCGCAATTCATCGTATCTTTTGCAGTTAAATATGAAATGATTTTCATCTTCTGGGCTTTCACCACACACTGGGCAAGAAGATGTTGCTAAATCTGAATCGAACCATCTTCTGTTGGCATTCAGTCCAAGTGCTCTCAATCTGAGCTTCGTAAAGCAAATTTTATGCCATTTATTTGTTATTATCTTAATATGCTTGTCTCTTTGAAATATTGATTTAAATGAATAGAACCATTTATACCTATCATTGCTCTCTATTTCTCCGTGTCAGTTTCGTTTGTAACATACTATAAGTCTATCTTTAAATTCCGATACAAAGCCGCTCTCGTGCCCTACTCCTTGGCACATCCAAACAAGACCGTTGGCAGTCTTGTTAGTTTGAGCCAATATTTTATGCATTTTACGGTACCTGCTGGTTTCGCCATACATAATAGTGTTTGATGAATGTAACGGGAAACCAAGAAAGCGCTTCATTGCAAATGTATGTACCTTTTCCATTTGGTTATCTGACATGAACCCCCATATTTTCGCTCCATAGTTCAAGGCTTGTTGAATTTGTGTGTCGAAAAGTTTCCAGAAAAGCTGTGCGTCAGTCGAACGCAGTCTCCTGAGTGATTTTATAATTTGGATTACACCTTTTTTCCCTTTTCTGTTTGCTTCATCCTACGCAGACGTCAAACTTAATTTTGTCGTGAATAACATTCCTAAATATTTATATGTATTGGTTACTTTTATTTCCCTATCACCATAGCAGCATTTTTCATGAGTCGAAAGATGACCTCCATTGCGGAAAACTATAATATTGGTCTTATCAAGATTTACAGTTAGTTGTAGTCTGTCTGTTTCTTGCTTAAGGGCATTAATTCATTTTGTAACCCAATGGGTGTGTCAGACAAGAGAACAATAATTATCATCAGAAAATAGCATTAAGAACAATTCTGTTGTGCCAGGTATCATTTGTATTCCATGTCTACCCTTCTTTGATAACTCCACTGCCAATTCATTGATGAAAAAAGAAAACAGCTTTGGCTTAGCATACAACCTTGTTTAACCCCTCTTGGACACTGAAAAAAGTCTGAATAAATACCTTTGTCACGAACACATACAAGTACAGAATCGTAGATGCTATTAACAGCCATGTAAAACTTTCCATGTACCCCGCTTTTTCTTAGAGTACTCCAAAGGATGCTTCTGTTCACAGAATCAAATGCTTTTTTGTAGTCTACGAATGCTACGTATAGCTTAGTCTTACGTGAAAGAAGTTAATATATGGTCGACAGTACATAACCTGTTTTCAAACCCGCCTGTTCCTCTGTTTTTTTCTTCTAATTCAGTCCATTTTTTAATCTTCGATTTAAGATATGTGTATACACTTTACTAATTGTACTTGTCAAAGCTACTCCTCTGTAACCGTCTGGGTTGTTTGTGTCTCCCTTTTTATGTATAGGCACAATAATGGACTTTGCCCAGTCAAACGGAAATGTCACTTTCAAATAATTTGTCAAATAGGGTAACTAGGAATTTCATAACATTGCTGTTTGCATTTTTTAGCATTTCGCCGATAATATATCTGGGCCGGCACTTTTACCCGATTTCAGGTTTTTTATACTCGTTATGATTTCCTGTTCTGAAATTGGGTCATTGAATAGAGGTTCTTCCTCCGCATCTACCGTTTCTTCCGTCATTACTTCTTCCTGGTCAGAACTATTATCATATCAACTGTCGTTAGAAAAGTGGTTACAGTTGGCCACTGTTCGGAGCTAATGCCAGTTTATAAACCACTGCTTCCCGGTTAACTGAACTTATTATTGACCAGAACAGCTTAGTGTCATGAACGCAGTTTCTTAATTTTCTAATCTTTGTTCTTCGTGTGCTCGTTTCTTTGTCCTTTTCAGCTTAACGTAATCCTTCCTCTCCTAAACACACAGTCTTCTTTCCACTGATTCTTAACGCTTTCTGTGTTACATCTTTCAGTGGGAGTCTTCTGACCCGTTTCTTCTGCTGCCTGCATTCCATATGAAACCAGTCATTAAATTCTTTCTTAGTTTTTCGAACCTTTCTAACCATACAAGCAGCTGCTCCATATAGAGTGTTTGAAAACAATTTAACCCCACTATCAACATCTAAATCTAACATACCGTTAGCTTCACTCAGACTGACATCATTGCTGTCTAGCTCCTCTTTATATATCTGCAACTTCTCATCATTCCAAATAATCCTGATTTCATCAGAGCAATCGCCCTTTTCAACTGGTTCCTGACTCTTTATTGCATTGACTATTTTTCCACTTTAGTATGGTAATTCGGGGCAAGAAGCCCAGTCGGGGTCAAACTCCCACCCCCAAAATATGGAAGATACACAGCGAGCCAATGACGCTTTTACCGTTTCTGCTTGACAGCCAGGAAAACATACCTCAACACGGAGGCCACTCAGAAGTCAGCTATGTTTTCCACATGCATTTGATTGTTTTTACTTTGATTTTTGTAAAACCCATGCTAATGAAATTTTAATGCCAGTGTCTGTTCTTCATTCAAAGCAAAATTCGATAATACTGTTCTGTAAAAGGAATGTGTCAGCCGTTGAATCGCAGCGTTGAAACCGATTTATCTCCTTTGCTTTTTCCTGGAAAGTATATCATCCAAGTGTTTTCAAACTGGGGCAAAACGCCTACAAGGTGTTGGGGCAAAACGCCTACCAGTGGGCCTTTTGCCCCTTCACTGGGCGTTTTGCCCCCTGTGATTTGGAAAAGATGGTCAAGTCTATCTTTGTGCTTCTCTCTGACGTCTTCAAGTGTTTTTCTTGATAGTTTAAAGCAGCACTGCTGTACTTGTGCATTCATGTAAAAAAATAAATAAATAAAAAAATAAAAAAATAAAAAAGAAGACGTTTTTACCCATAAGACCCATTTGAAGAAAGGGGTAGACGACAGCAACAACAGGGTATTCAATGTTTTTAATATTCAGCTACGCACCATACATATGTGCTTTGTTTATTACTAGAGTTAACCTTGCATTTACTGTTTTTAATATTCAGCTACGCACCATACATATGTGCTTTTTTTTTTATTGCTGGAGGTAACCTTGCATTTACTGTTTTTGATATTCAGCTACGCACTATACATATGTGCTTTTTATTGCTAGAGGTAACCTTGCAGTTACTGTTTTTTAATATTCACCTACGCACTATACATATGTGCTTTTTATTGCTAGAGGTAACCTTGCAGTTACTGTTTTTGATATTCAGCTACGCACTATACAATGTGCTTTTTTATTGCTAGAGGTAACCTTGCAGTTACTGTTTTTTAAGATATTCAGCTACGCACTATACATAATATTTTATATGTGCTTTTTTTTGTTGCTAGAGGCAACCTTGCAGTTACGCAGTTATGATCTTTAAGCAATCCGTTATATAAGTTCCTAATCTAATAATCCTACCATCCGATGAGTTTGAGCAGAGCGACTGGATCTTGAAATTTGAAGGGAATCTGTAATGACAGTTTGGAAAATACATTTTTTACTACAGAGTGTGTGTCTTGAGCGGACAAAAAAAAGACATACGTCTTTCATTTCGCATCTGTTTTACTGGACAAAGAATGGGTTCACCACTGGTTTCTCAACGCGAGCTATGCAGTTCAAAGGTAGTTTACTGCACCGTAAAAACCAAAGTGCATTCATGCATGAGTGCGTGTGTGAGAGAGAGAAGAGGGGGAAGGTTTACGTGCAGAAATACCGTCTTCAGAACAATCAACAAATGGCTACCTATTCCCATAACTACATGCAGCATCTGGGCCTTAATTGTGTTCCAGTCAGCAGATCAGGGCCATTCTTCCTCTCCAAAAACTGACGTTCAAAGGCCAGTGGGTATACAAAAAGCAGAATCAGCAGCCATCATAACATCTCCACCGTACAAAGCAGACATTCTCGAGAAACAGGCAAAGATGACTTACTGAGGCCTTTCATCTCTTCTGGAGTGTAGACCGTCGACCTGGCTCGAGGTAAGGTCCATCTTCTTGGTGTCTGCCTGGAGGTGTCTTCGTCAAGTGTTTCTCGGTCAGCATATCTTTTTCTTCCTTTGGTGGTTTCATGTCAGGGCCTGTCTGGTGACGCTTTACGATGATTTTCGTCACAGCGTTTGCCTGATCCATCCTCAGTTTCTTCTTCCAATTCCTTTCAGCTGACAATAGTGTCTTCTTCCATAGGTCGACGTTGCTGATCTTGTGTTGTCAGTGGATCTGGAGGATTCTTTTCAGACAGCTGTTGATGAATATAGACACTTTGTTAAATGTAGTCTTTTTTTTCATCTTCCATCACCCAGTACCACACAACAGCACAAAATTCACGTTGGAACTGAGCAACCAAATTTTTAGCTTATTTGTACAGCACTTTGGAGCTCCAGATGTTCACTAGCTGTATTAAGGCTGCTCTGGCCTTGACAGTGCTTGCTTTGACATCTGCATTTGCGCCGTCCTGATTGTCGATGGCGCTTCCAAGATAAGTGAATGATTCCACCTCATTCAGTATCTTGCCTTCCAGTGTGACTGGCTCAGCACTGGTTGTATTTGTTCTCATGATCTTCGTCTTGTCCCAGTGGATGTTGAGGCCTACATGAGGTGATGCGGTGTCCACTACTCCTGTTTCTTGTGGAACAGCAGGGAAAGATCATTCGTATAGTCCAGGTCATCCATCTGGTTCCACAGTGTCCATTGTTTCTTATGTTCTTTGAATGTTTTCAGAATACAATCAATGACAAATGGGAATAAAAACATAAACAGGCAGTTTTGCCCGACACCGGTCTTGACCTGAAACTGTCTGGTGAATGAATGTAGATGACACTGCAACTCATTCGGCAAAGAAGACTTCTTCCAGGAAATAAATGTCACCTAGGCAGCACGGTTGAGACAAGGAAGAAAACTGGAAGAACGGTCTAAGAAAACTGGAAGAGGTGAACGAGGAAGAAGAGGATTGGTCTTGTTTAACTCACTCAGTACGGCCAGTCCTCTCTTCTCCTCTACACAGACCCCTCGGATGTCCAGTGGGTGTCTGAATGACCCAACCTTTAGCTTCTGTCGTCAGAACTGTGGTATTCTTTGTCAACATTCACCTCTTCAGTATAAGAGCCTTCTGCTTGCAATACCTTTCCCGTACGTCGTGGGTGTGAAATCACCCAGACAAGTGTTTTTGCTCTGTAACTCAAGTAATATTGAAGCCACTTCCACATAATTTCATGACTTTGTCCATAATATAGTTTACTACATATCCACTGAACATTATTTTCTTTTATACATAAACAAAGAAGTTATTAATCAATTAATGTCCCAGTACGTCGTGGGTGTGACGACACCCATACTCCCAAAGAATAAACCTTGCACGCCATACGTCGTGGGTGTGGAGCCACCCATGCAAAGCTTGCGCGCCACGCGTTGTCGACATGACGTCACTTGGGCTCGCTACAGAGAGAGATGAGAGTGACCTTGTCTTTTGTTGATCGTATCCCGGTTCAAGTCTGCGGCAAGTTTTACTCTAAAGTTGTAACTAATTTCAGAAAACAATATTTATTGCACTAGATATCTTCAACAATATTGAATGAACTGTTTTTCTTGTAGAGAATGATCGGGAGCAACTGATTGATAGCTTTTTATCTAGTTGGAATTAAAGTGCTTTTCTAAGAACTGGATATTTTTGTAAGTCTGAAATCAATTGATCTAAAATCTAGTTGATATAGAAATTTTATTCTTATCCTAATCTGTTCAAAGTAGAGAAAACCCGACTATGGCTAAAAAAAGAAAGATAGTTGATATAGAAATTTTATTCTTATCCTAATCTGTTCAAAGTAGAGAAAACCCGACTATGGCTAAAAAAAAGAAAGAAAAAAAAAATGCCAGCCAGCCAGCCAGGAATGCCGAGATCTAGGCCAAGGGAAGGGGGGGACTGATACCAGGCTGTTGCTGCTATGTTAGGGCATCTGCCTTGACCGAAAGAGGATGGGCGTGTAGCCGCTAAAAACAAAACACACACACAAAAACAAAAAAAAAAAACAAAAAAAACACCGTTTTTTGTAAGTAACAACACTCTCTTCTCACGGGCAAAACTTATTCACAATGCGCCTGTGAAAATGCAGCTAAAACTGATCAGATTTAGAGTCGGTTAATGTTTCCGTTTAACAGATAAAATCAAACGAACGAGAGAGAGAGAGAGAGAGAGAGCGTGGAAGGTTCAACCAGATGTCTGGCCTCAGCAGAACGAAGGTGCCTCCAACATCTCAACAAATGCACCTGCCATCAAGAAAAGCTCTTTTATGTGTGGGTGCACTCCAATGTAGCGATGTGTCCTCCTCGGGGAGAGGTACCCAAATTTCACACCACAAAGAAATACGTTGCAATAAAAATAAATAATGCAATACAAGTCAAAGAACCCGTTACCTAATTTGCGTTTGAACGCACGCAGTATGCACACTCCCCGCAAAAGGGTATAACTGTCTAAAATGGCTGATTCATGTACGGGAAACTACTCGTAAAATGGAGTGAACTTTAGTGCCAGGGACGACAAAAAACCAAAGAGATAAATAAGCAGGAAGAACATATAAAACAATGTAGTTTAATTAGCGGGGAATGCAGGCACTTTCGATAAGAATGAAGAACATATAAAACAATGTAGTTTAATTAGCGCAGAATGCAGGCACTTTCAATATGAACATGTACATTTTGATCCCTTTTTCAGGGAAATTTTCAAAACGGTCATAATCCTTTGTCTTCTGTATCCAGGTAGGACGGTCCGTCCTGAAAGTAATTTTGTTTTATTGAACAGTACCTGCAGTGATGCTGTTTACTTCTCAGTGTTGATTGTGTTTACCTCGCTTAATAAAAAAAACAAAAAACAAACAAAAACAACAAAAAAACAACAACAAAAAACAAAACAAAAAACCACCAAAAAAACAAACAAAACAAACAAAAAAACCAAGGTGATGAGCACAGATACGAATGCAGCTTTGGAAGGAGGCGGAACACCATCCGTTCTACCCTCAGTAAAACATTTGTCATGCTGTCATCCTCTCTCTCTCTCTCTCTCTCTCTCTCTCTCTCTCTCTCTCTCTATTATAACATCATCCGTTCTACCCTCAGTAAAACATTTGTCATGCTGTCATCATCATCATCTCTCTCTCTCTCTCTCTATTATAACACCATCCGTTCTACCATCAGTAAAACATTTGTCATGCCGTCATCCTCTCTCTCTCTCTCTCTCTCTCTCTCTCTCTCTCTCTCTCTCTCTCTCTCATAACACCATCCATTCTACCCTCAGTAAAACATTTGTCATGCTGTCATCCTCTCTCTCTCTCTCTTATAACACCATCCATTCTACCCTCAGTAAAACATTTGTCATGCTGTCATCCTCTCTCTCTCTCTCTTATAACACCATCCATTCTACCCTCAGTAAAACATTTGTCATGCTGTCATCCTCTCTCTCTCTCTCTTATAACACCATCCATTCTACCCTCAGTAAAACATTTGTCATGCTGTCATCCTCTCTCTCTCTCTCTTATAACACCATCCATTCTACCCTCAGTAAAACATTTGTCATGCTGTTATCCTCTCTCTCTCTATTATAACACCATCCGTTCTACCCTCAGTAAAACATTTGTCATGCTGTCATCCTCTCTCTCTCTCGCTCTCTCTCTCTCTCTCTCTCTCTCTCTCTCTCTCTCTATTATAACACCATCCGTTCTACCCTTAGTAAAACATTTGTCATGCTGTCATCCTCTCTCTCTGTCTCTTATAACGCCATCCGTTCTACCCTCAGTAAAACATTTGTCATGCTGTCATCCTCTCTCTCTCTTATAACACCATCCGTTCTACCCTTAGTAAAACATTTGTCATGCTGTCATCCTCTCTCTCTCTCTCTCTCTCTTATAACACCATCCATTCTACCCTCAGTAAAACATTTGTCATGCTGTCATCCTCTCTCTCTCTATTATAACACCATCCGTTCTACCCTCAGTAAAACATTTGTCATGCTGTCATCCTCTCTCTCTCTCTCTCTCTCTCTCTCTCATAACACCATCCATTCTACCCTCAGTAAAACATTTGTCATGCTGTCATCCTCTCTCTCTCTCTCTCTCTCGCTCTCTTATAACACCATCCGTTCTACCCTCAGTAAAACATTTGTCATGCTGTCATCCTCTCTCTCTCTCTCTCTCTCTCTAACACCATCTATTCTACCCTCAGTAAAACATTTGTCATGCTGTCATCCTCTCTCTCTCTATTATAACACCATCCATTCTACCCTCAGTAAAACATTTGTCATGTTGTCATCCTCCCCCCTCCCCCCTCTCTCTCCGTTTTTTCCCTTGTGTTATGTCAATGTTATAATGATAATAATGGACATTTATACAGCGCATTTCTCCAGAAACACTGCTCAAAGCGCTTTATATTTCGTTCCCCACTCCCCGCCTCCCCATCAATACTCAATGACCCAGCATTGTTTCATTGGATCGATTTGACTTTGTTGACCATAAGTGATATTAGACTATCAAAATAAACTCAGTAAGGTATATTATTAAAAGAAAACAGCATGTGATAAATTACACTCTTTTTTTTTTTTTTTTTTTTTTTTACTTCTCCAGTCAGCGCACATTGTCGATGTGGCGTCTTGTGAAGAGAGCGAAAACACCCCGCCTGAAGGCCGTCCCTGTGAGGAAGCAGATGAAGAAGTTGATGGCAGAACTCAGGCTGTTGAGGACAAAGAACAGGCTGCTGAGGGACAGCAAGAAGAAGTGGTGCCGTCCGTAGTAATAAAAGCCAGGGATCACTTTGCGGAGGAGGGGGAAAACTGCCTTTGGGAGGGCGAGGAGGGTGAAGGTGAAGGAATAGACAAGGACCATCATGGAGTGTTGTTTGTCACGCCTTCTCCTCTCCGCCGCTCCCGAGTGGCACGTGCTCACGACTCTCCTGCCAACTCGTCCTTCACCTTCACGCGACCTAGTGTCACGACCGTGACCTCCGTTTTGTTTTTGCGAACGACCCACGGTGGTGCTGTCCTCGTGAGAAGAATGTACGGCTCCTTTCATGTTGGGATCTTTTTCAGAGTTATTATTGTCAACCTGGGTGCCACCAGGGCTCTGCTCTTGACTGTCTGAGCTGTATGATATGACTATCATGGAGCTGCTTCCTGTGGAAACCTGACTACCACTCATCTCTCTGTCCAAAACGCCTCCACATAGTTTCTTCTTCATGTGGTGAGAGTGCCTGACAAGGGTAACAACCAGGCAGATATTCGACACGATGAGGACTGTCAGGGGAATGTACAGAAACAGGAAGCTGGACGCTAGAGAGAGAGTAGAGAAGACGCTTTGCTGTGGTTCCGAGTCATTTTTAAAACCCTGCAGGCAGCCCTGGGTGGATGTGACATTCTGGGAGGGGACAGACCAAGTGATGTTGAACTTGAAGAGGGTGTGTGAGTCCAGAAGAAAGGCCAACACAGCTATGATCAACGTGTAGAGCTTGGGGCGTCTCACGTGTTTGAACTTTTTCATCCTGAAAGCAATAAACATAAAATGAAGGGGGCATAATAACTTATTTACTGTGAAGTGAAATATACACAGCACCCACACGCGCGCGCGCGCGGCCACACACACGCACACAACATTACACACGCGCGCGCACGCACACACACACACACACACACACACACACACACACACACACACACACACACACTTCCTCTTTTCCTCTTCTTGATGTAATCCTATTTCATCATACTTTGTTCTTATTGTTGTTATTTGCTATTCCGTCTTCTCATGCATTGCCTCCACCCCGCTCATAGCGATTTCCTCCACATTGCCACACCAACTACCCGTTTTGTCGCGGTCCACAAGAAGTATTAAAAGTTAGGTCGTCAAACGGACACACACATTACACATTTCCCAAACAGCAAATAACAGCTTCAGAACGTTTTGGGTCACAAATGTCTTCGTCTGCAGTTAGAACCACTGTAACTGGATGCACACACCCATGAGGACATGCAGTTCATTATGGACAGGTTCTCAACCGCCTGCAGGCGCTTTGGACTCACCATCAGCCTCAGCAAGACCGAGTCCGTGTACCAACCAGCTAGGTCACAGAGCGCCAGTGCATCCCCCCACCTGCAATCAAGATCGATGACACAGAGATCAAGTCACTCGACAAGTTTGCTACCTGGGCAGCACCCTATGCAGCAATGGAGCCCTTGATGCAGAAGTGACGCTGCGCATCGCTAAGGCCAGCTCCGCCTTTGGCAGACTCAACAACAGGTTGTGGAACAACAAAGGCATCAGGGTCAGCACCAAGATGAAAACCAACAGAGCTGTTGTGCTGACCACCTTGTACTGCTGTGAAACATGAAGCAGTTTTACCAGAGATGCCTACGAAAGATCCTCGGCATAAAGTGGCAAGACAGGGTCTCCATCCTCCAGGTCCTAGAGAGGAGCGGCCTGCCCAGCATCAAAAGCCTGCTGATCCAGTGCCAGCTACGCTGGACAGGACACGTTGTCCGCATGACAGACAGCAGGATCCCGAAGATTCTACTGTATGGCCAGCTGAAGGAAGGCCACCGCGAACTTGGAAGACCCTGCAAGCGCTTCAAGGACACCTTGAAGACAAACCTCAAAGCCTGTGACATAGACATCGCTTCCTGGGAAACTGATGCCCTTGACCGCTGTCGCTGGAGGATGCTGTGCTCTAGTGGTATAAAGACGTTTGAAAACAAGAGAAGGCTGGCCATTAAGGAGAAGCGTGAGCGAAGGAAGCAGGGCTCAACGTTGGAGACGTTTTCCCTTGCAACACCTGTGGGAAGTACTGTGCATCCAGAATCGGCCTCTTCTCCCATATGAGGACACACACCGACAAATAAGCCTGCCTGCCTACTCATCCGTCGGTCCGACGGGCGACTCCATTTTTCTGGATGTTGTTTTCATACACTCATCACCATTATCATTCATATTCAACCATGGATCGTTATCTTTGACATCAACATCATTGGTCGTCACCGTTATCATCTTTGTCTTACATCATAGTGTTCATTACCATCGCCGCCACTCTCATCACTTTGTCATCGTTGACGTCACTATCAGCATCATCACCAACGTCACTGTCACTATCATAGTTGTTATATTTTGTTCTATATATGGACAAGACAGCACATGAATGAAATCTTTAAAAAAATCAAATAAAGTTAAATGAAATCAAACCAAAGCAAAGAAAATCATGCCCGATACAAACCATGCCTAGTACAAACCATGCCCGATACAAACCATGCCTAGTACAAACCATGCCCGATACAAACCATGCTCGATACAAACCATGCCCAATACAAACCATGCTCGATACAAACCATGCCTAGTACAAACCATGCCCGATACAAACCATGCCTAGTACAAACCATGCCTAGTACAAACCATGCCCGATACAAACCATGCCCAATACAAACCATGCTCGATACAAACCATGCCTAGTACAAACCATGCCCGATACAAACCATGCCCAATACAAACCATGCCTAGTACAAACCATGCCCGATACAAACCTTGCCTAGTACAAACCATGCCCGATACAAACCATGCCTAGTACAAACCATGCCCGATACAAACCTTGCCCAATACAAACCATGCCTAGTACAAACCATGCCCGATACAAACCTTGCCTAGTACAAACCATGGCCGATACAAACCATGCCTAGTACAAACCATGCCTAGTACAAACCATGCCCGATACAAACCATGCCTAGTACAAACCATGCCCGTTACAAAGCAGACACAATCTACTGCAATCCACAGAGTCCCACAAACTGACCCGAAGGGGAAAGCCACCACGAGACAGCGGTCCACGTTCAGCATCATGGTGACGCACACAATGACTTTGCGCAGTGTGCTGGTGAAGTACACGTTGACGTAGAGGCTATAGGTGACGTAAAAGGCGTCCTGCATGACGTCACTGTCACCCGGCAACAGGTGCATCACCGTAGGAGGCAGACCCGTCAGAAGATACACCACGTCCAGACCCGTCACCAGGCGAAAGAAGGTCGATGTCACACTTCTAGGCATGCGCAACACGTACACGACAATGGTAAGAAGGTTGGCCGCAATTCCCAGCAGTATGACGGGTAGTGTGACGACATTAATGACGAAAGTCACTCTTTCGTAATCCCCTGACGTGAACAGTCCTTCCCCTCTCAGATACACAGGCAGAGAAGACGGTGGTGACGATGAGGAGCTGGTTCTGTTATTGTCGTTGTCGATGCTGTCACAGTTGATACAGTCGTCGTCGTCGTTTCTTGCTGTTGAGGAAGTTAGACAGTCATCATCATCGTTATCAATGTAGGCAGGTGAAGAAGTTGTTGATGATAGTGACTCTTCGGTTCCTGTTGATTCCTCTGTGGGCTGAAACAGTGCTCTGGGGGACACGTTAACAATGTGAAGTAAAAAAAAAAAAAAAAAACACACCAAAAAAACAAACAAACCAAACCAAAACAAACAAACAAACACCCCCCCCAAAAAAAAAAACAAAAAAAAAACCCCAAACAACAACAACAACAACAACAAACAAACAAACAACCCCCCCCAAAAAAACCCAACAACAACAACAAAGAAACAAAATCTGTATGTATAGAAGCGTATGTGTATATATGACTAAACATGATAATCATATAGGTAAAGTCAAACAAACACATATGTGTATATTTACGTGCGTGCGTGAGTATATACGTAAGGTGCATGCATGAATGTATGTGCGTATGTATGTGTGCATATATGTATGGAAATATGTATGTATATTTGTATGTCTGTAGCCTCTCTCTCTCTCCCTCTGTGTGTGTGTGTGTGTGTGTGTGTGTGTGTGTGTGTGTGTGTGTGTGTGTGTGTGTGTGTGTGTGTGTGTGCGCGCGTGCGAGCACCAATGGATATATTCAAGTCCGGGTGGCTGTGCGAACAGGTCAGTGGAAAGGATTTATTCATGTGTGCAGTGTTCTCTTTTGCATCTTGAAAAGAGGTTTTGAAGATAAACAGAGAGAATATAATAATCTTATGTTAAGCGTTGCAACGTCTTGGAAGCATCTCAAATGTCAGAAGTATAAAAAAAATACCAGTGCTGCTTTCCCAAATGATTTCTGTCTTTATGATAAACGAACCTTTCCGAAGTTCTCTCCACGATATATCTGACGTGCACTGTTGTTCTTGTGATGTCACCATGAATAGATGGTGACGTCAGTAACAGCCAGCAGATCAGCGCTTTGACTGGTCGACAAACCATTGTGACAACCTAAAAAACAACAACAGGATGTGCTAATATTAGGGAAAAACATTAGCAAACATCGAACAACAAAGCATAGGCATTTACACACTTGGAGTTAGGGAGTGATGGACTATGCCACACCGGCCACGCTGTTAACACCATACCACACCACACCATACCATACATACCACACCAAACATACCATACATACCGTACCATGCTATACCACACCACACAACACCATACCATACATACCACACCATACATACCATACATACCGTACATACCGTACCATACTATACCTTACCACATCACAC
This sequence comes from Babylonia areolata, assembly GCF_041734735.1. NCBI lineage: Eukaryota > Metazoa > Mollusca > Gastropoda > Neogastropoda > Buccinidae > Babylonia > Babylonia areolata. The sequence continues at coordinate 14,540 of NC_134882.1, read as the reverse complement.
CATACCATACATACCACACCATACATACCATACATACCGTACCATACCATACAATACCATACCATACCATACATACCGTACATTCCATACCATACCATACCATACCATACCACACCATTGTTTGTCAGGTCAGGTCATTAGATCTGCTACTGGTAACCTGTAATCCAGTACAACCTGTTCAGGGTCGGGTTGCCGGCGACTAAACCGGCACTCCCACCACTCCCTTGCGGGACTGGTGAGGCAGGTGGCTAGACACCCTTATGGAATTAAAAAACGAGATCCATAAAAGGGCGTCGGCTCAGGAGAGCCACCGACGGCAAGCTCCACCGTGCTGTGTGCATGCCACACGCAATTGGCCCCCGGGGTGTGTCTACCCATGCATGCGAAATCTGGATCTGGCAGAATCTGCGGAAGAAACCTATCGGTTCTACGGAGAGGAAGGCGGTTACAGCAACGCACTGTGGAGTGCAGAGAGCAAGATGAGACACCGAAAGGATATCTTGGTCATCCACTGCATCCGGGTTCATCCTCCAGTCGTCTCGACTTAGTCTTGCCACTGGAAATTGGTGAACCCGGACGAGAGAGTGAGGTCGACGTTGCGCAACTCCTCTTCACTTTAAACAAACTCATCGCGCAAGTCATCAGTCATCCTTAATGACATTTCCTCCTTCATCCTTTCATCACCCCCAAGTCCTGTGGCGACAGGCGAGCGACGAAACGACAGGTGTGGGTACACTGGCAGTCGCAGCCGCAGACTTGCACGCAGGCGGCTCAGGCCATAGGGTCGTTCTTCATCGACATGAGCAGCGATGGAGCTCGGCAGCCGTCTGAGCGTCTGAGCAGCCCTCTTTAGGAATGCACTTCTCACCTCCCTGGCATGAGGAAGGGGCTAGAAAAGGTGCCCTAAAAATTGCCTGCTCCATATCACCCTGGCCAGCATACCGCGGCTGGCGGGGACCCTACATCAGCGGTCGAAACAAAATGAAAGAAAAGAAAAAACAAGGATCGCTCCTCTCACCATTGGTGCTTGGAACATAAGGACTCTCCTGGACAGAGATGACGCGGACAGACCCCAAAGGAGAACGGCACTAGTTGCATCCGAACTCGCCAGATACAACATCGACATCGCAGCCTTGTGTGAGACTCAGCTTGCAGGCAAAGGCGAACCCTATGAACGGGGATCTGGTTACACCTTCTTCTGGAGTGGACGAGGAAGCGAAGAGCGACGCGAGGCTGGCGTTGGTTTTGCAGTAAAAACAGCACTTGTCAGCAAGCTAGCTGGAATCCCAAAGGGAGTCAACGATAGGTTTATGACTATGAAACTCCCACTGGCATCTGGCCAGAAGCACCTCACCATTGTCAGTGCTTACGCCCCAACCATGACCAACCCGGATGAAGTGAAGGCGAAGTTCTACGAGGACCTTCACTCTGTCATTGCTGCTATCCCGAAAGCAGACAAGCTCATCATTCTTGGGGACTTCAATGCTAGAGTTGGCTCTGACTACATCTCCTGGGATGGAGTGATTGGAAAGCACGGTGTGAGCTGATCTATAGTACAGCTTCAGAGACCCTGGGACCCATGACCAGAAAGCACAAAGACTGGTTTGATGAAAACTGTGATGAAATCAAGCAGCTTCTGGATGAGAAACGCTGTCTGCATCAAGGCTACCTGAGCAACCTAAAGTCCACATCAAAAAAGGATGCGTACAATGCCATTCACAGGACTGTTCAGCAAAAGTTACGTCAGATGCAGGATAAGTGGCTGAGTGACAAAGCTGATGAGATCCAGGGATATGCTGACAGGCATGATATGAAGAGGTTCTATGATGCCTTAAAAGAAGTCTACGGCCCCACATCCTCAGGATCATCCCCCCTCCTCAGTGCAGATGGGAATACCTTGATCACCGATAAGGAGAAAATTCTCGAACGCTGGGCTGAGCACTTCAACAGTGTTTTAAATCGCCCTTCCTCCATAAATGATGAAGCCATAGACCGTCTCCCACAAGTCCCCATCAACGAAGCACTGGACGATCCGCCAACACTTCTTGAGACCCAGAAAGCAATGCGTCTGCTATCCAGTGGCAAAGCACCTGGCTCAGACTCCATACCAGCAGAGTTCTACAAGGATGGAGGCACTGTGCTGACTGAAGAGCTCCATCAGCTGTACTCACTCATGTGGAAAGAAGAGATGATCCCCCAGGATTTCAAAGATGCATCTATCATTCACTTGTACAAGCGAAAGGGGAACCGGCAAGCCTGTGATAACCATCGGGGCATTTCCTTGCTCTCCATCGCAGGCAAGATACTTGCCAGGATCCTACTAAACCGCCTCACAGCACACCTTGACTAAGGTCATTTGCCTGAGAGCCAATGTGGATTCCGGAAAGAGCGCGGAACTACCGACATGGTGTTTGCTGCAAGGCAGCTGCAAGAGAAATGTCAGGAGCAAAATGCTGATCTGTTCTCCACCTTTATCGACGTCACTAAGGCCGTGAGTAGAGAGGGACTGTGGAAAATCATGGCCAAGTACGGATGCCCTCGGAAATTTATTTCCTTGGTCAGCCAATTCCATGAAGGCATGCAGGCTCGAGTCCAGGACAATGGCGAAACATCTGCTCCTTTTCCTGTCACAAATGGTGTCAAGCAAGGCTGCGTCCTGGCTCCAACACTGTTCAGCCTCATGTTCTCTGCAATGCTTACTGATGCCTTCAGAGATGGCGATGTTGGAATCGGCCTAAAGTACCGAACAGATGGCAAGCTGTTTAACCTCAGAAGGTTTCAAGCAAAAACGAGGGTCATGACAGACATCATCAGAGACTTTTTGTTTGCTGATGATTGTGCCCTCAACACTGGATCTGAAGCTGACATGCAACTCAGCGTCGACAAGTTTGCCACTGTCAGCAGGAACTTCGGCCTTACCATCAGCACGAGGAAAACTGAAGTTCTCCATCAGCCAGCCCCAGGGAAACCCCACGTTGAGCCCAACATCACAGTCAACGGTCAGAGACTCAGTGCGGTGGAGCGGTTTACATACCTTGGCAGCACACTGTCACGAAATGCGACCATCGACGATGAAGTGAACGTCAGGATTGCAAGAGCAAGCGCAACCTTTGGTAGACTCTATGCAAATGTCTGGAACAGAAGAGGCATTGGTCTTGAGACCAAGCTAAAGGTCTACAGAGCAGTAGTTCTCCCCACACTACTGTACGCCTGCGAAACTTGGACAGTGTATCAACGACACGCCAAGAAGCTGAACCACTTCCACACAACATGCCTCAGGAAGCTACTGAACATCAAGTGGCAAGACAGGACCCCAGACACGGAGGTGCTTGCAAAAGCCACCCTTCTCAGCATCTTCACCATCCTGATGCAGTCCCAGCTTCGCTGGGCTGGACACGTGGTGTGCATGCCAGACCATCGTCTGCCCAAAAGGCTCTTCTATGGCGAGCTGCAACAAAGGAAGAGATCACACGGAGGTCAGATACTCTGAAAGTCTCTCTGAAAGCATTTGATATCAACCCTGACTCCTGGGAGGAATCTGCAGTGGACCGTGACAAATGGCGCGCTGCTGTGCACAAAGGCGCCAAGTTGTGCGAGGCCAACAGGACTGCTGCAGCTGTTCAGAAGAGGCAGGCCAGAAAGTCACGGGTAAACAAGCTCCCTGACAATGATATGCCTGTCTTTGTCTGCCCCAACTGTCAGCGAACATATCGTGCGCAGATTGGACTATTCAGCCATCTGCGCATTCACAGATAAATTCATGAGCATCCCCCCCCCACCCTCCCCCCATCCCCCAGCTGGATGACAACGATGGTCATCATCGATCTCAATGGACACACACCATACCATACCATACATACCGTACCATACCATACCATACGTACCATACATACCGTACCATACCATACCATACGTACCACACCACACCACACCACACCATACCGTACCATACCATACCATACATACCGTACCATACCACACCACACCACACCATACCATACCATACCACACCACACCATACCATACCATACCATACCATACCACACCACACCATACCATGTCATACCATACCATACCACACCACACCATACCATGTCATACCACACCATACCACACCACACCACACCACACCACACCATACCATACCATACCATACCACACCACACCATACCATGTCATACCACACCATACCACACCACACCATACCATACCATACCATACCACACCACACCATACCATACCATACCATACCACACCACACCACACCATACCACACCATACCATACCATACCACACCACACCATACCATACCATACCACACCACACCACACCATACCACACCACACCATACCATACCATACCACACCACACCACACCACACCACACCACACCATACCATACCATACCACACCACACCACACCACACCACACCACACCATACCATACCATACCACACCATGTCATACCACACCACACCACACCACACCACACCACACCACACCATACCATACCACACCACACCACACCACACCACACCATACCACACCACACCATACCATACCATACCACACCACACCACACCACACCACACCACACCACACCATACCATACCATACCACACCACACCACACCACACCACACCATACCATACCATACCATACCATACCATGTCATACCACACCACACCATACCATACCATACCACACCATACCACACCACACCACACCACACCATACCACACCACACCACACCACACCATACCATGTCATACCACACCAAAAATACCATGCCGTGCAATACCATTCCATATCTTACCATACTACACCACACCACTCCACATCCGACAACACCACACCATAACACGCTATAAAACAACAACACAATAGGCCTATATTGTATGAATATGTAACACCATACTTTAAAACCCACACCACACCAACACACAACACAGCACCCACACCACACCACACCACACCATACCACACCATATCACACACTCCACATCACACCACACCACACCATATCACACCACTCCACACCACACCACACCACACCACTCCACACCACACCACACCGCACCATATTACACCACACCACACCACACCACTCCACACCACACTATTCCACACCACACCACACCACACCACACCATATCACACACTCCACATCACACCACACCACACCATATCACACCACTCCACACCACACCACACCACACCGCACCATATTAAACCACACCACACCACACCACACCACTCCACACCACACTATTCCACACCACACCACACCACACCATATCACACCACACCACATCACATCATATCACGCCACACCACACCACACCAAACCACACCATATCACACTACAACACACCACACCACACCATATCACACTACACCACACCATACCACACCATGCCATACCACACCACACCACACACACCACACCACACCATACAACACCATATCACACCACTCCACACCACACCATACCACACCACACCATACCACACCATATCACACCACACCATACCACACCACACCACACCATATCACACCACTCCACACCATACCACACCACACCACACCATACCACACCACACTACACCACACCACACCATACCACACCATATCACACCACACCACACCATACCACACCATATCACACCACACCACACCACACTACACCATTCCACTCCTCATCACTCCACACCACTCCATATCACACCACTCCATACCACAACACACCATATCACACCACACCATATCACACCACACCATATCACACCACTCCACACCATATCACACCACTTCACACCATATCACACCACACCACACCACACAATATCACACCACACCACAGCACTCCATATCACACCACACCAAACCACACCACACCACACCACACCATATCACACCACTCAACACTATACCACACCATATCACACCACTCCACACCACACCATACCACACCACACCATACCACACCATATCACACCACACCATACCACACCATACCACACCACACCATACCACACCACACCACACCATACCACACCACACTACACCACACCACACCATACCACACCATATCACACCACACCACACCATACCACTCCATATCACACCACTCCATACCACAACACACCATATCACACCACACCATATCACACCACACCATATCACACCACTCCACACCATATCACACCACTTCACACCATATCACACCACACCACACCACACAATATCACACCACACCACACCACAGCACTCCATATCACACCACACCAAACCACACCACACCACACCACACCACACCATATCACACCACTCAACACTATACCACACCATATCACACCACTCCACACCACACCATGCCACACCATATCACACCACACCACACCATATCACACCACCACACCACACCACTCCATATCACACCACACCAAACCACACCACACCACACCACTCCACACCACACCACTTCACACCATATCACACCACACCACACCACACCATATCACACCACTCCACACCACGCCACACCATATCACTCCACACAACACCCTGTAACACCACACCATATCACACCATGCCACACCACACCACACACACCATTCCACACCACACCTCACCATATCACACCACTCCACACCACACCACACCACACCACACCAAATCACACCACTCCACACCACACCACACCACAACACGCCATAATACAATACGGCATAACACAACACAACACAGCACAACATAAACACACCACAGCACAGTACAAAACAACACAACACAACACAACACTACATTACGCAACACAGCACAACACGACACGACACGACACGACACGACACAGCACAGCACAGCATAGCATAGCATAGCATAGCACAACACAACACAACACAATACGACACGACACAACACAACACAACACAACTCAGCACAGCACAGCACAGCACAGCACAGCATAGCATAGCATAGCATAGCATAGCATAGCATAGCATAGCATAGCACAACACAACACAGCACAGCACTACACAGCACAACACAAACACAGCACAGCACAACACAGCACAACACAACACAGCACAGCACTACACAGCACAGCACAACACAAACACAGCACAGCACAACACAGCACAACACAGCACAACACTACACAGCACAGCGCAAACACAGCACAGCACAACACAACGCAATAGTCCAGCTCAGCCCTCTCCACCTGTACCTGTGTCTTCCTCCCTGGCCACTTTCTGTCTTCTTACCTGTGCTTGGGGACCTGTCCTACCCATCTTACTGTGACTGCTAACACCTTCTGTCTTCTTACCTGTAATTGGGGACCTGTCCTGCCCATCTTACTGTGACTGCTAACACCTTCTGTCTTACCTGTACTTGGGGACTTGTCCTGCCCAACACCTTCTGTCTTCTTACCTGTACTTGGGGACCCTTTGCTGCCCTGCCCATCTTACTGTGACTGCTAACACCTTCTGTCTTACCTGTGCTTGGGGACCCTTTGCTGCCCTGCCCATCTTACTGTGACTGCTAACACCTTCTGTCTTACCTGTGCTTGGGGACCCTTTGCTGTCCTGCCCATCTTACTGTGACTGCTAACACCTTCTGTCTTCTTACCTGTGCTTGGGGACCTGTCCTGCCCATCTTACTGTGACTGCTAACACCTTCTGTCTTCTTACCTGTGCTTGGGGACCTGTCCTGCCCATCTTACTGTGACTGCTAACACCTTCTGTCTTCTTACCTGTGCTTGGGGACCTGTCCTGCCCATCTTACTGTGACTGCTAACACCTTCTGTCTTCTTACCTGTGCTTGGGGACCTGTCCTGCCCATCTTACTGTGACTGCTAACACCTTCTGTCTTCTTACCTGTGCTTGGGGACCTGTCCTGCCCATCTTACTGTGACTGCTAACACCTTCTGTCTTCTTACCTGTGCTTGGGGACCTGTCCTGCCCATCTTACTGTGACTGCTAACACCTTCTGTCTTGTGACTGCTAACACCTTCTGTCTTCTTACCTGTGCTTGGGGACCCTTTGCTGTCCTGCCCATCTCACTGTGACTAACACCTGGAACAAACTCAGCCAGACACACTCTGACACAGTCAGAAGCATCCCCCGAATCCCCACCACGCACATCCACCCCTCCTGCTTCTCCAGCACGCCAAGCATCCAGTTACTCCCCCCCCCCCCCACGCCCACCCGCCTGATTGTGTGTGTGTGTGTGTGTGTGTGTGTGTGTGTGTGTGTGTGTGTGTGTGTGTTTATTCATGTCTTTATTTTATTTTATTTCATTCTGTTTGTTGTTTTACCTTATACTATCTTATTTCATTCAGTTTCTTTTAAAAATATGTTGCATTAATTTTTTTTTTAATTACTCTACTCAATGCTACATAAAAAGTACTCTCTCCTCCCCCTTTCTCTCTCACTCTCTCTCTGTGTCTCTCTCTCTCTCTCACGCTGTGTGTGTGTGTGTGTGTGTGTGTGTGTGTGTGTGTGTGTGTGTGTGTGTGTGTGTGTGTGTGTGTGTGTGTTGTTTTGTTACGTGTTCATTTCCTTTCATTTGGAATGGATTTTTCACCTGATCAAACATGAACAGATCTCCGAAGACTGATCCATTTTCAGATCTCCAGAACAGGAAAGCGTGCCAAAGTGAGGGACAAAGATGATGCAGGAAATGGTTAGAGGGGGCAGGGGGGCAGGGGGGTAGGGGGGATGGGTGGGGGGCGGGGGGAGACGGGGACAGATGGAGACACGGACAGACCTTGTTTTATTGCCATTGACGATACTATCATTTGGCAAGGGGGACAATGTATGGACAAAAGATTAAGTTCATAATACATTGCGAAACTGAAATGCTTTGCAAAGTAGACAGCAAACTATTTTTTTAATAATACTTTCCTTTGTTGGGGATATAAGCAGGGCAAAATAGAAATGTACACACACACACACACACACACACACACACACACACACACACACACACACACACACACATACATATACATATATATATATATATATATATATATAGAGAGAGAGAGAGAGAGAGAGAGAGAGAGAGAGAGAGAGAGAGAGACAGACAGACAGACAGACAGACAGACAGATACGGACACACGTGTTTTATTCAAAAGCCTACAGGCCGTGAAAGCTTTGCTTGGCCTCCAATTCAGTATAGAGCTAGTAATTTTTGATGAGTATGAATACTTTATTTGATTTTGAACCCCCCCACCCACCCCAACCCCCTCTAAAAAAAACAAAAAAAACAAAAATATATATATGTACACACACACATATATATGTGTATATATGTCTATTGTCACAACTCATGACAATCTCGTGCAGAGTTTGTAGTGTGCGTGCCCTTGCCCTGTTACTCTCCTCAACTGGCCTGCTGAGTAGAAGTTCAATTCTTTCTGTTCTGTTCCTGTGTTAGTAACACTTTTTGAGGCTTTGCCTCCATGGATTTCTTGGAGGAAGGTAGTGCCTGTTTGGTTTGGGGATTTTTGCCCAGTTTGTTGGCACCCTCATGTGAGTGCCTGTTTGGTTTGGGGATTTTTGCCCAGGTGGTCGGCACCCTCAGGTGAGTGCCTGTTTGGTTTGGGGATTTTTGCCCAGGGGGTTGGCACCCTCATGTGAGTGCCTGTTTGGTTTGGGGATTTTTGCCCAGGTGGTCAGCACCCTCAGGTGAGTGCCTGTTTGGTTTGGGGATTTTTGCCCAGGTGGTCAGCACCCTCATGTGAGTGCCTGTTTGGTTTGGGGATTTTTGCCCAGGTGGTCAGCACCCTCATGTGAGTGCCTGTTTGGTTTGGGGATCTTTGCCCAGTCGGCACCCTCATGTGAGTGCCTGTTTCGGTTGGGGATTTTTGCCCAGGTGGTCAGCACCCTCGTGTGAGTGTCTGTTTGGTTTGGGGATTTTTGCCCAGGTGGTTGGCACCCTCATGTGAGTGCCTGTTTGGTTTGGGGATTTTTGCCCAGGTGGTTGGCACCCTCATGTGAGTGCCTGTTTGGTTTGGGGATTTTTGCCCAGGTGGTTGACACCCTCATGTGAGGATCGCTTTTCCTCCGGGTGGCCATGCTTTTGTGCTATCAGTTCTTTGTGCTCCAGCTCAGAGGGTAGGAGTGCCCTGCTGGACATGTGCCGTCTGTATTTTTTTTTGTTTCCAGCGTCAGGGTAGTAGTACTCGGTTGGCAGTTTGCAGTATTCCACTTGCTGTTCTTTTTCCCTTCAGCCTGTGTTGGCCGGGCAGCATTGTTGCTCCTGCTGCTGACTGTTCCTCTTGCCCTCTTCTCATCACTGTCATCTTTGTGTTCTAGCTTCATCGTCTTCGTTTTCTTCAGTTTAAGCCGTTTAAGTCATCGTCTTCTTTTCTTGTGTTGTGCAGAGTGCTTCAGTATTATTTCATTCATTTATCAAGAATCCTAGGTGTACACACAACATTCTCTAAACCGCTGGACGCTTGTTTCCACTGGACGGCCGTTTCTTCAAGTTGTGTGTTTTGTAATTATCGATCCATTCTTTCATTTGAGTGCATCAGTTGTTACGGCTGGAACTGTGGTTGTTTTATGAGTCAAGTTCCCTGTGTGATTGAATAAATGTATGTGAACTCTGAATCATTTCAGTCTGTGTTTGTGTTGTCTGGGTGTTAGTGTTGGGTAGGGTGGGGGATTACTTGTCCGCTCTCTTATAGAGCGTGACATACATATACAAAATACGCAGAGAAAAAATGAGTAGCCTACAGTTATTTTTCAATGGATGAAGTTTGTTTATATAAAATCAAAACGTACAGAATCTTATGACATTGGGCAATATGTTTCATACACTAAACATTGGCACTAAAAGGGTTTACGATTACGATGTACACCCCACCCCCTCCTAACCCTCTCCCCACCCCTCCGACAATATTGAATATGGCAAGGACATGATTCTGGTTTGGAACTAACGCAGTAATTTTGCACGGTTCGAATTCCGGTTCCTAAGTGAACGAGGATGTCGTTTAACAGGCACTCAGGCACGTACGGTGTGTGAAATGTCTGGCAGCTTGCTGGCTTATTGATTCCTGCAAGGACTGCACCCAAGCCTCTGGGTAAACACTCGTCTCAAGGTTCAAGGCAGGAAAGATGTTGATAGAGATGCTCGGAGACCTGAAATGGCCCAAAGTAAAGGAATTATTTTACGGCTTTGGGGGGGGGGGGGGGTGGGGGTGGGGGGCAGGGGGGCGGGGGAGGAGGGGAGCGGGGGGGGGGGAGATAGCCTTTGGGAAGGCAAGGAGGGTGAAGGCGAATCAGTATGGCTGTCTGAAATGGCTGGGCTAATGGTCGTGCACACGAAAATACTCGTAGAATGGAGTGACCTTCAGTGCCAAGGACAAAATACAGATCCATGCAGATGCGTTACGTATCTCACTGTCTCTGACAAGGTCCCTCTCTCTGCCTCTGTGTGCGTGTGTGTGTGTGCGTGCGTGCGTGCGTGTTTGTGTGTGTGTGTGTGTGTGTGTGTGTGTGTGTGCACGCGTTTGTGCGCGCGCGTGTATGTGTGTGTGCGTGCATACGTGCGTGCGTGCATACGTGCGCGTGTTAGTGTTTGCGTGCGTTAGTGTGTGTGTGTGTGGGGGGGGGGGGGGTTGTTGCTGGTGTAGGGAAGCGGTTGTTGGTGGTGAGGATTTGTTTATATTTTGACTTAAAACAATCATCATGCATCTTTAGATTTGGATGAAAAGAAGATAAAACCCTTTCTTTAGCAGCCTACTTACTTAAGTTTGGTGAGTCAAAAATACTCTGAATAGTGTGTTTTGAAAGTGCTGGGATGATCGAGTACGTTCATGCCTGATATTTGGTCCATGACTGCATGAAATATTGACAGCATAATCATTTGGTTTAAAAAAAAAACCCATTGTTTTTCCATTCAAACATGAGAGGTCTCATTTTTCACTTTACGTGGGTTTAAAAAACAACAACACCTAATTGTGAAATTCACGCATTTTTCATATTTCTAAAGATAGTTTCAAGCATGCGTGGTATAGCTATTGCTGATTG